>NC_092091.1:59473097-59669570 GCF_045679555.1 Salvelinus alpinus
GCAACAGCTTTTTCTAAAATCTTTGAGAGGAATGGAAGATTCGATATAGGCCGATAGTTTTTTATATTTTCCGGGTCAAGGTTTGGCTTTTTCAAGAGAGGCTTTATCACTGCCACTTTTAGTGAGTTTGGTACACATCCGGTGGATAGAGAGCTGTTTATTATGTTCAACATAGGAGGGCCAAGCACAGGAAGCAGCTCCTTCAGCAGTTTAGTAGGAATAGGATCCAGTATGCAGCTTGAAGGTTTAGAGGCCATGATTATTTTCATCATTGTGTCAAGAGATATAGTACTAAATAGTACTAAAACACTTAAAGTAGTGAAGTAGTGAACTAAATCAACTAGTTTAAACAACAATTAGAATCTCTCCACAGCCTCAGAGGATCTAGATACTTTTTCTAACCTCTCTGGATTAAAACCAAATTATGTGTACTATATTAAGTATTGGGTCACAAAAAAATCAAACTTTTATATTACCTTGTAGTTTACCAATAAAATGGTCTGACGGGGATGTGGACATACTCGGTTTACAAATCCCCCCAAAAATAAATGATCTCACTCCACTACATTTTTATAGAAGGTTATAAACAATAGATAATATCTTGCTACCATGGAAAGTAAAATACCTGTCTGTTTATGGAAAAATCACACTGATTAACTTTTTAGTCATGTACCTATTTGCTTATGGTTTTGCCTACACCTAGTGACTTGTTATATGAACAAAAAAGATTCTGTTTTATTTGGAATGGCAAGCCAGACAAAATTAAAAGGGTCTATTTATATAACGAATATGAATTCAGAAGGTAGAAAGGATTAAACATTAAAGCATTAGACCTCTCACTAAAGGCATCAGTCATACAAAAGTTATACTTAAATCCGAAATGATTTTCTAGTAAATTAGTAAGAATGTCTCACCCCATGTTCAAGAATGGCCTTTTTCCCTTCATTCAGATTTAAACTGCTCACTTCTGTATTTTGGAAACGAAATAATCTCCAAAATATTGTTATTTTTTAAACAAGCCTTAGAAAGTTGGTTGCAATTTCAGTTAAATCCACCTGAAAAAAACAGAACAAATAGAACAAATATTGTGGTTAAACTCAAATATACTTGATAGAAAATACTATATTTTTTGAGAAAAAAAATAAATATATATTTCTAAATGATATCATATATAGGACTGGTGGAGCTATGTCTGCTCTACCCAAAATTACAACCAACTAATTTCAGCATTAGCTCAAAAATGGAAGAGGCAAGTGGAAGGGGGAAAAATTAAGGAACTTGTCTGTAGGCACGGCATTAAAGACCAAAAATGGTTCAAAAGAATTGTGATAAATAAAAATATATACCAATTTCATTTAAGGACCAAAAAATTGACAGCTGTGCCATGTAAATTGCAAAAAAGTTGGGAAGAGATTTTCGATATACCGATTCCATGACACATGGTTTATGAATGGTTTATTTAGTATTCAGCTAACCACGGTTGGCGGTCTTCAGCTATCCTTTAGCTCGAAAAGCTATCGCCAGTTTTGTACAACGCGACTCAGACCAGAGCATACCGGACCTATTTTCTCTCCATATCCCCGGATTTCTACCACAAGCTCTGGACATTTACATCTAGATCTTGCAGCTAGCTAGCTGCTACCGAGTGACTATTGGCTTACGTCGGTCCCGGAGCAAACATCAATTATTCCGGAGCTAGCCAGCTGAAGAGTTCCATCAGCCACTCCTGGGCTACAATCACCTATCCGGACCCGTTTTACTGCCGATGCGGAGCCCCACCGGGCCTTCACGACTGGACTACCGACGTTATCTGCCCGAGGGAGTTATCCAACTGGCCCCTCCGTCGCGACGTAACCTGAACGCCCATCTGCGGCCCGCTAATCGTTAGCTGTCTTATCGACTGCTATCTGAATAGGTCTATCGGACAATTTTCTTGGGTCAGTATAACTATATATATTATGCCAATTGGATTGGTCCCCTCTACCACACGGAACCCCACTAATCTACCAACGGAAACGCACGAGGTGGCTAAAAACAGACCTCCATCCTCTGCCAGCTTGCTACCCATGGCCCGGCTAGCTGTCTGAAAATACAGAAGTGAGCAGTTGAAATCTGAATGAAGGGAAAAAGGCCATTCTTGAACATGGGGTGAGACATTCTTACTAATTTACTAGAAAATCATTTCGGATTTAAGTATAACTTTTGTATGACTGATGCCTTTAGTGAGAGGTCTAATGCTTTAATGTTTAATCCTTTCTGCCTTCTGAATTCATATTCGTTATATAAATAGACCCTTTTAATTTTGTCTGGCTTGCCATTCCAAATAAAACAGAATCTTTTTTGTTCATATAACAGGTCACTAGGTGTAGGCAAAACTAGGTGTAGGATATTGACCTCATCCCGTCAGTAGAGGATGCCTGGTTATTTAAAAAAATGCCTTCCTCACCATCTTAAATAAGCATGCCCCATTCAATAAATTTAGAACCAGGAACAGATATAGCCCTTGGTTCTCTCCAGACCTGACTGCCCTTAACCAACACAAAAACATCCTATGGCGTTCTGCATTAGCATCGAACAGACCCCGTGATATGTGACTTTTCAGGGAAGTTAGAAACCAATATACACAGGCAGTTAGAAAAGCCATTGCAAGCTTTTTCAAGCAGAAATTTGCTTCCTTCAACACAAACTCAAAAAAGTTCTGGGACACTGTAAAGTCCATGGAGAATAAGAAAACCTCCTCCCAGCTGCCCACTGCACTGAGGATAGGAAACACTGTCACCACAGATAAATCCACTATAATTGAGAATTTCAATAAGCATTTTTCTACGGCTGGCCATGCTTTCCACCTGGCTACCCCTACCCCGGTCAACAGCACTGCACCCCCCACAGCAACTCTCCCAAGCATTCCCCATTTCTCCTTCTCCCAAATCCAGTCAGCTGATGTTCTGAAAGAGCTGCAAAATCTGGACCCCTACAAATCAGCCGGGCTAGACAATCTGGACCCTTTCTTTCTAAAATTATCTGCGGTAATTGCTGCAAACCCTATTACTAGTCTGTTTAACCTCTCTTTCGTGTCGTCTGAGATTCCAAAAGATTGGAAAGCAGCTGCGGTCATCCCCCTCTTCAAAGGGGGACACACTATTGACCCAAACTGCTACAGACCTATATCTATCCTACGAAAGCCAAGTCAACAAACAGATTACCGACCATTTCGAATCCCACCGCTATGCAATCTGGTTCTCCGCTATGCAATCTGGTTTCAGAGCTGGTCATGGGTGCACCTCAGCCACGCTCAAGGTCCTAAACGATATCTTAACAGCCATCGATAAGAAACAATGCTGTGCAGCCGTATTCATTGACCTGGCCAAGGCTTTCGCATCCTCATCGGCAAACTCAATAGCCTTGGTTTCTCAAATGATTGCCTCGCCTGGTTCACCAACTACTTCTCTGATAGAGTTCAGTGTGTCAAATCGGAGGGCCTGTTGTCCGGGCCTCTGACAGTCTCTATGGGGGTGCCACAGGGTTCAATTCTTGGGCCGAATCTCTTCTCTGTATACATCAATGATGTCGCTCTTGCTGCTGGTGAGTCTCTGGTCCATCTCTACGCAGACCACACCATTCTGTATACTTCTGGCCCTTCTTTGGACACTGTGTTAACAACCCTCCAGACGAGCTTCAATGCCATACAACTCTCCTTCCGTGGCCCCCAACTGCTCTGAAATACAAATAAAACTAATTGCATGCTATTCAACCGATCGCTGCCTGCACCTGCCCGCCCGTCCAGCATCACTACTCTGGACGGTTCTGACTTAGAATATGTGGACAACTACAAATACCTAGGTGTCTGGTTAGACTGTAAACTCTCCTTCCAGACTCACATCAAACATCTCCAATCCAAAGTTAAATCTAGAATTGGCTTCCTATTTCGCAACAAAGCATCCTTCACTCATGCTGCCAAACATACCCTCGTAAAACTGACCATCCTACCAATCCTCGACTTCGGTGATGTCATTTACAAAATAGCCTCCAATACCCTACTCAATAAATTGGATGCAGTCTATCACAGTGCCATCCGTTTTGTCACCAAAGCCCGATATATCACCCACCACTGCGACCTGTACGCTCTCGTTGCTTGGCCCTCGCTTCATACTCGTCGCCAAACCCACTGGCTCCAGGTCATCTACAAGACCCTGCTAGGTAAAGTCCCCCCTTATCTCAGCTCACTGGTCACCATAGCAGCACCCACCCGTAGCACGCACTCCAGCAGGTATATCTCTCTGGTCACCCCCAAAACCAATTCCTCATTTGGCCGCCTCTCTTTCCAGTTCTCTGCTGCCAATGACTGGAACGAACTACAAAAATCTCTGAATCTGGAAACACTTATCTCCCTCACTAGCTTTAAGCACCAGCTGTTAGAGCAGCTCACAGATTACTGCACCTGTACATAGCCCATCTATAATTTAGCCCAAACAACTATCTCTTCCCCTACTGTATTTATTTATTTATTTTGCTCCTTTGCACCCCATTATTTATATTTCTACTTTGCACATTCTTCCACTGCAAATCTACCATTCCAGTGTTTTACTTGCTATATTGTATTTACTTCGCCACCATGGCCGTTTTTTGCCTTTACCTCCCTTATCTCACCTCATTTGCTCACATTGTATATAGACTTATTTTTCTACTGTATTATTGACTGTATGTTTGTTTTACTCCATGTGTAACTCTGTGTTGTTGTATGTGTCGGTTCCTCTCCTTGTTCGGGGGGCGTTCGGATGTCGACGTCACCGGTCTTCTAGCCATCGCCGATCCACCTTTCATTTTCCATTTGTTTTGTCTTGTTTTCCCACACACCTGGTTTACATTCCCTCATTACTTGTTGTGTATATAACCCTCTGTTCCCCCCATGTCTGTGTGTGAAATTGTTTGTTGTAAAATGTTTGTGCACTTTGACTGGTTCGCGATGGGATATTTTGTACCCATATTTTGTTTTTCTGGGTGCCGTTGGTTTTTTTTCATATTAAACTGCTCCGGTTTTTACCCAGTTCTGCTCTCCTGTGCCTGAATTCCCTGCAGCCAGTCACGCACCTCATACAGAATTTCACACCCGAATATGGAGTCAGCAGGAGCAGGTGCCCCTGGTATAAGGGTCGAGGAGCGCATCCGGGAGCACGCTGCGATGCTCCACCATCTTGGCGCCGCCATGGACCGTGTCGTCCAAACCATGGACCGCTGGGAGAAACAGGGAGTTCCTCCAGCGACTCCACCAGCACAATCGGTGTCTCTACTACTCTCTCCCCCCTGCACCCGGTCCCAGTGGGATTCGTCTCACCCTACCCCGGGAGTACGAAGGGACGGCTGCACGCTGCCTGTTGCAGCTGGATCTCTCCCTGGCAACCGTCCATCCGGCCGTGAGAAGGTGTCCACCCTCGTCTCGTGCCTCTCAGGGAAAGCCCTGGAGTGGGCCAACGCTGTGTGGTGAGAAGGAGATGCGGAGCTGGACCATTTCGAGGATTTCACCCTTCGACCACCCGCCCGAGGGTAGAGCGGCGGGTGAACGTCTCTTCCATCTGAGGCAGGGGACTAGGAGCACCCAGGAGTTCACGATGGACTTTCGGACCCTGGCCGCCGGCGCGGGATGGAACGACAGGGCCCTGATCGACCACTATCGCTGCAGTTTGCGCAAGGACATTCGTCGGGAGTTGGCCTGCAGGGACACCACCCTCACCTTCGACCAGCTGGTGGACCTGTCCATTCAGCTGGATAACCTGCTGGCTACCCGTGGACGTCCAGAGCGGGGTCTGTCGGTTCCATCCCCCACCACCACCGCTCCGATGCCCATGGAGCTGGGAGGTGCTGCGCTCAGGGAGACCGGAGGAGGTTCCGTCTCGTGCACCATCTGTGGCCGCAGAGGTCACACTGCTGGTCGGTGCCGGGTTGGTTCCTCTAGGGGTCGAGGCAGCAGGCAGGGCACTCTGGCGTCACCCCAGGTGAGCCGGCATCCTTCTCACACAGAGCCCTCTGTTGCACACATGTTTTCGTATGTTACTTTTCCTGAGTTTTCCCCGCATTCCCAGAATAAGGAGCTCGTCGATTCAGGCGCGGCTGTGAATTTTATAGACAGATCATTTGCCCATAGTTTAGGGATCCCGATTGTTCCAGTGGCAATGCCCTTCCCAGTTCACGCCTTAGACAGTCGACCATTAGGGTCAGGGTTGATTAGGGAGGCCACCGCTCCTCTGGGCATGGTGACGCATGGGAGGTCACAAGGAGAGAATCAGTCTCTTCCTCATTGACTCTCCTGCATTTCCCTTGGTGCTAGGCCTACCCTGGTTAGCTTGTCATGACCCCACTCTTTCATGGCAACGGAGGGCCCTCAAGGGGTGGTGGCGAGAGTGCTCGGGGAGGTGTTTAGGGGTTTCCGTTGGTGCTACTACGGTGGAAAGTCCAGACCAGGTCTCCACCGTGCGCATTCCCCCAAATATTCCGACTTGGCTCTCGCCTTCTCCAAAAAGAGGGCAACTCAATTACCACCTCATCGACGGGGGTATTGTGCGATAAATCTCCTGGTAGACGCCGCACTTCCCAGGATTCACGTGTATCCCCTGTCACAGGCAGAAGACGACGGAAGACGACAGCTATGGAAACATATGTCTCTGAATCCCTGCGTTAGGGGTTCATTCGGTACTCCACTTCACCTGCCTCCTCGAGTTTCTTTTTTGAAGAAGGAGGGAGGTCTGCGCCCATGTATTGACTACTGAGGCCTAAACCAGATCACCGTGAGGTACAGTTACCTGCTACCTCTCATAGCCACAGCGATTGAGTCGATTCACGGGGCGCGCTTCTTCACCAAACTAGATCTCAGGAGCGCTTACAACCTGGTGCGTATCCGGGAGGGAGACGAGTGGAAGACGGCGTTCAGTACGACCTCAGGGCATTATGAGTACCTCGTCACGCCGTACGGGTTGATGAATGCTCCATCAATCTTCCAAGCCTTTGTAGACGAGATTTTCAGGGACCTGCACGGGCAGGGTGTAGTGGTATATTGATGACATTCTGATATACTCCGCTGCACGCGCCAAGCATGTGTCCCTGGTGCGCAGGGTGCTTGGTCAACTGTTGGAGCACGACCTGTACGTCAATGTTGGGAAATGCTTGTTCTTCCAGCAGTCCGTCTCCTTCCTAGGGTACCGCATTTCAACCTCAGCGGTGGAGATGGAGAGTGACCGCATTTTAGCTGTGCGTATTTGGCCGACTCCCACCACAGTAAAGGCGGTGCAGCGGTTTCTAGGGTTTTCCAATTACTACAGGAGGTTTATCCAATGTTTTGGTCAGGCAGCGGCTCCCATTACCTCACTGCTGAAGTGGGGCCCGGTACGTTTGCAGTGGTCGGCTGAGGTGGACAGGGCTTTTGGTCACCTGAGGGCTCTGTTTACCTCGGCTCCCGTGCTGGCCCATCCGGATCCCTCTTTGGCGTTCATAGTGAAGGTGGACGCGTCCGAGGCTGGGAAAGGAGCCGTGCTCTCTCAGCACTAGGGTACGCCTCCGAAGCTCCGCACCTGTGCCTTCTTCTCGAGGAGGCTCAGCTCGGCGGAGCGAAACTATGACGTGGGGGACCGGGAGCTGTTGGCTGTCGTCAAGGCTTTGAAGGCGTGGAGACATTGGCTTGAGGGTGCTAAACACCCTTTTCTCATCTGGACTGACCACCGCAATCTGGAGTACATCCAGGCAGCGAGGAGACTGAACTCTCGCCAGGCAAGGTGGGCCATGTTTTTTACCCATTTTGTTTTCACCCTTTCTTACAGACCAGGTTCCCAGAACGTGAAGGCAGACGCACTGTCCCGGCTGTATGACACAGAGGAGCGGCCCATGGATCCCACCCCCATACTCCCGGCCTCCTGCCTGGTGGCACCTGTCGTGTGGGAGCTGGACGCGGACATTGAGCAGGTGTTACGTGCAGAGCCCGCTCTCCTCCAGTGTCCCGCTGGGCGTCTGTATGTTCTGTCTGCTGTCCGTGACCGGCTGATCTATTGGGCTCACACGTCCCCCTCCTCTGGTCATCCAGGGATCGGTCGGACAGTGCTCTGTTTGAGTGGGAAGTACTGGTGATCCACCTTGGCTATGGACGTGAGGGTTTATGTTTCCTTCTGATCAGTGTGCGCCCAGTGTAAGGCTCCTAGGCACCTGCCTAGAGGTAAGCTACACCCTTACCCGTTCCACAGCGGCCTTGGTCGCACCTGTCGATTGATTTTCTTACGGATCTTCCTCCCTCCCTGGATTCGAGGCGTCGGGTGAGGGGCCTTCAGTACCTCGTGAAGTGGGAGGGGTACGGACCGGATGAGAGGTGCTGGGTTCCGGTGGAGGACGTGTTGGACCCTTCAATGCTGCGGGAGTTCCACCATCTCCGGTCGGATCGCCCAGCACCTCGTCCTCCGGGTCGTCCCCGAGGCTGGTGTTGGCGCGCTGCTGGAGCCGCATGTCAAATGGGGGGTACTGTCACGACTTCCGCCGAGGTCGGTCCCTCTCCTTGTTCGGTCGGCGGTCGACGTCACCGGTCTTCTAGCCATCGCCGATCCACCTTTCATTTTCCATTTGTTTTGTCTTGTTTTCCCGCACACCTGGTTTGCCTTCCCTCAATACTCATCTTGCATATAACCCTCTGTTTCCCCCCATGGCTGTGTGTGGAATTGTTATGTGTAAATGTATGTGTACTCCAGGCTGGTTTGTGCCGGGATATTGTAACCCGTATGTGTTTAGTTTTCTGAGTGTTGTGTTTTGTTCGTCTTAATAAAGGGCTCTGTTTGCTACCCATTTCTGCTCTCATGCGCCTGACTTCCCTGCAGCCAGTTACGCACTCCCTTATACATATTCCCAGACACCTTGCCATGGTTACATGTGGTGATTCGCGCTTTCAGTTTTGCGCAAATGCTGCCATCTATCCACGGTTTCTGGTTAGGTTTTAATAGTCACAGTGGGTACACATCATACACTTCTTGATAAACTCAGTAACCGTTTCAGTGTACACGTCAATATTATTGTCGGAAACTTCCCAGAACATATCCCAGTCCGCTTGATCAAAACAATCTTGAAGTGTGGATTCCAATTGGTCAAAAGCAATGCACAACGTAGGGAATAGGGTGCCATTTGGGATGAACCTATCTTTGTCAGAATGATCTTGAGAAGAGGACACAGTCGACATCATCCCTCTCTCATTCTCTTCCTCCCTCCCTTCAAATGCCACATTATCTTCATTCCAAATAATTTTCTTGGTCGTAAAATGTCAGTGAAAAGAAAATGGAAGTTCACTCCTGGCAATGACAAGAAAAACATCTCCCTATTCCCTATGTGGTACGTTACTTCTGACCATGGCTTATCAAATCAAATCAAATTTATTTATATCGCCCTTCGTACATCAGCTGATATCTCAAAGTGCTGTACAGAAACCCAGCCTAAAACTCCAAACAGCAAGCAATGCAGATGTAGAAGCACGGTGGCTAGGAAAAACTCCCTAGAAAGGCCAAAACCTAGGAAGAAACCTAGAGAGGAATCAGGCTATGAGGGGTGGCCAGTCCTCTTCTGGCTGTGCCGGGTGGAGATTATAACAGAACATGGCCAAGATGTTCAAATGTTCATAGATGACCAGCAGGGTGAAATAATAATAATCACAGTAGTTATCAGGCTCTGAATAAGGCACCATTTGAGAAGTCACCGCTAAGATGGTTATGTGTTCATCCCGAAAGTCAACTCAGCTTCACATTTACCTTTTAGTCATTTAGCAGAAGCTCTTATCCAAACCGATTTACACTAGTGAGCGCATACATGTTTCATACTGGTACACAGTGGGAATCAAACCCTCAACCAGCGCCATGCTCTACCAACTGAGCCACACGGGACCATCTGATGCTTTCTCATCACAGGGGCTAATGTGTATGCTGAGATGTCATCACCGCTTTCTGAAACTTTTACCACCGGTGCCCAACAGACCAACAGCTTTCTTTGTTCCTCTAAACCTTTCTCACCGTATTGTCCACTCTGTCCAATTTCCCTCCTCAAGCCAGATGAACAATAACAACAGCAACAACAAAAATCACCAGCCAATCCATATTGATCTTGCGCAGGGGATAAGTAGATTTCAGAAAATTAGAGCGAGGGAAAAGTAGTCTCTTCTCCTCTACTCTCTTTTCTGTTTTCCCCCCGCTGACACCGGTTCCTCATTAAAAGCAGTATCTGATTCAAATAAAGCCCCCCCCTCCTCTCCCTTCCTTCTTCTATTCCTCCCTAATCCCTCTATGCCTCCCCTCGCTTTTCATAAAACATCAAGTGGGCCCATCTGCATAGAAGGAGAATGGGGGGGGTGTTTCAGCGCTAACCTTTTTTCGCTAGACAGCACTCAGGCAGCCGGCTAATGGCTGCTGACGGATGAAAGGGGAAACACACAAAGACAGACTCACACACACAGATAAACACACACACACACAAATATGCATACACACAGGCATTTCACGCACACGCACGGACACACACACGCACACCCACACACGCACGCACGCACACACGCCCGCACACACAGACAAACACACACAAACTGACACGCACACACTCACAGAGACAGACACACATACACACATTGATTAACACACACACACAAATGTGCATACACACAGGCACTTCACGCACGAACACACACACTCACATACACACACGTCACACAGACAGACAAACACACACAAACTGATGCGCACACACACCCATACACACACAGATAAACACAAACACAAATGTGAATACAGACAGGCACTTCATGCACATACACACACTAAGGGAGACACGGACACCGACACACTCCAACGTAGGTCCTATTTGCATCATGGGGATGCTTTCTGCTGTGTTATTCTCCCCCAGGTTACACATCAGCTTCTAATCTCGCCCGTCTATTTCAGTTGTTTGTTTAGGGGTTTGAGAATTCACTAGAGATGTTATGATAAGATGGGTCATTCTCGGTAAGGATTGTCCGATAGACCGAGGAAAATATTAGCTTTATTCACAGTGATTTGTTGTATGCTATTTTTTTTAATGAATCATACTATCCTTACTAGTCCCTACTTGTCCTGTGAAAAGACTCAACAGAGTTCACCGCTACTTTACTATTGTAAAACCCTGGAAATTCCTAAATAACTACTTTGCACATGATTGCTCTTTATTACACATGACAGAAATTGCCAAGCAAAATGTGAATTATACAGTTATCATCAATTATAAATCTAGCACTACTAGGCATCGTTTGATAGATAGTTCCGAATTGTGTTGAATTATTTGAAATAATTACATGAAAGTACCCATTGTTACTTAACAGTATTTTCTAGTAGCAGTGGAAACTGTATCGCAAAATATTGGGCAACCACATACAATGGTACAGCCACAGCCAAAAGCAGGGATCTTCTATCACGTGTCACAAAAGTGACTAAGACTGCCAGGCAATCATCTCTCTAATCAGCGCCAGCTATCCAATCGTTCCAGCTCTAGACCCCAGAGATCTGTCGCAAGGACGGGTCGAGTAGTGCTATAACTCCTTGAGCCTATGGTCGTTCCCACAGGGGCTGACTCGACGCTAACCTTCCCAAGCCTGTCCCTCTCTGAGACCCCCATCATTGTCCCACTCAGCCCATCAGCAAATGGCCTAGCCTTGTGACACCCCCACCCCCAGGGCCCTGTCCATCCCCCTCAGTGAGGCTCACTGACGTCATCGGCAAGATCGAATCCACCATCCACTGTTACACAAGACAGATACAATACATTACACAGTGTTTTATGGAAACGTTTTGTGTCATAATTGTATATGTGCTGAGTCTACTCACCCCCCTACGACCTAAAGAGAGAGAGAGAGAGAGAGACCTGGGCCCTGACAGTAAATCTCAGTAAGACAAAAATAAGGGTGTTCAGTGGACAAAAGGTCCAGTTGCCAGGACCACGAATACAAATTCCATCTAGACACCGTTGCCCTAGAGCACACAAAAAACGATACATACCTACGCCTAAACATCAGCGCCACAGGCAAGAAGGGCCTTCTATGCCATTGAAATGAACATAAAATTCGACATATGTTATGGGACTTTTATGAATAAGTGACTAAAATATGTATACATTTGACTTAGATGTTACTGTATGAATGACACTTATTATAATCATAATGCTGAGTGTAATATGTTCCTTGTTAGAAAGAATGGGTTTATCTTCAGACAGGCTTGAATGATGTATCTACCCAGGGAGGGGAAAGACCTTGGGTTGGTTGCAGATAGTTTAACAGGTGGCAGACAGTAATGAGAACGCTAACTATACTGCCCTTGTATCCGAGAGGAGGATGGACATTAAAACCTATGACATCATCTTTATTATATAACCTGATGTAAAATGTATTATGATCAGTACTCTCGAGAATAAACGCTATTGATTGATTGATTTTGAGACTGGTTTCTGTCCATTTTATGCTGATAAGTATCTTACAAATTCTTATGTATGGACAGAGTGTTTTAATTGAATTGGTTGATAAACATAAAGGAATTACATTCCTTTAATAACATATCAATTAGGATCTTGCAAAAAATACTTGAATCAGCTATAGAACCCATTGCCATTTATGGCTGTGAGGTCTGGGGTCTGCTCACCAACCAAGAATTACCAAAATGGGACAAACACCAAATTGGGACTCTGCATGCAGAATTCTGCAAAAATATCCTCCGTGTACAACGTAAAAAACCAAATAATGCATACCCGCCATTAGGCCAATACCCGCTAATTATCAAAATTCTACAACCACCTAAAAGTAGGTGATTCCAAAACCTTCCATAACAAAGCCATCACCTACAGAGAGATGGAGAAGAGTCCTCTAAGCAAGCTGGTCCTGAGGCTCTGTTCACAAACACACCCCACAGAGCCCCAGGACAGCAACACAATTAGACCCAACCAAATCATAAGAAAACAAAAAGATAATTACTTGACACATTGGAAAGAATAAAACAACAAAAGAGTAAACTAGAATGCTATTTGGCCCTAAACAGAGAGTACACAGTGGCAGAATACCTGACCACTGTGACTGACTCAAAATTAAGGAAATCTGTGACTATGTACAGACTCAGTGAGCATATCCTTGCTATTGAGAAAGGCCACCATAGGCAGACCTGCCTCTCAAGGGAAGACAGGCTATGTGCATACTGCCCACAAAATGAGGTGGAAACTGAGCTGCACTTCCTAACCTCCTGCCAAATGTATGACCAAATTAGAGACACATACTTCCCTCAGATTACACAGACCCACAAAGAATTCGAAAACAAATCTATCAGGAATCAAGGTGGGACCCAAGTGCAGACTGTGTGAAGTAACAATGTTTATTATAACACCAGGGGCTGTACAAACGACAGGTCAAGGCAGGCAGGCTCAAGGTTAGGTCAGGGGTCAATAAGCCAGAGTAGAAGCAATGGTACAGGATGGCAGGCAGGCTGAGGGACGGGCAGAGCAGGCGGGTGGGTACAGGGTCAGGACAGGCAAGGGTCAAAAACCAGGAGGACGAGAAAAAGCAAGGCAGGGAAAAGACAGCCGCAGACAGGATGAACGCTGGCAAGCTTGACAAACAAGACAAACTGGCACAGACAGACAGAGAACACCGGTATAAATACCCAGAGGATAAGTGGGGAAGATGGGCGACAACTGGAGGGGGTGGAGACAAGCACAAGGACAGGTGAAACAGATCAGGGCGAGACAAAATTTTGATAAACTGTCATATCTAATTGGTGAAATACCAAAGAATGTATAGTGCAGTCACAGCAGCAAGGTTTGTGATCTGTTGTGACAAGAAAAGGGCAACCAGTGAAGAACAAACACCATTGTAAATGCAACCTATATTTGATTATTTATTTTCCCTTTTGTATTTGAACTATTTGTACATCATTACAACACTGTATATAGACATAATATGACATTTGAAATGTCTTTATTCTTTTGGAAGTGTTACTGTAATGTCTGTAATGTCTACTGTTGATTTTGTATTGTTTACTTCACTTTTGTTTATTATCTATCTCACTTGCTTTGGCAATGTAAACATATGTTTCCCATGCCAATAAAGCCCTTGAATTGAATTGAGAAAGAGCATGAAAGAAAGAGACACATGTCGTGACTAAGCTCTTTTTCGCTCTCTCCCTCCTCCTCTCTCACATTCCAGCTGAGAGAGAGATCCTTGACCCCCTCCCCCAGACATCTTTCTCGGGAACTCCGCTTTACTAGCCAGGGGAAACAAGGTTAATATACCGGAATTGTGATGGAAGCTCAGGACTCGTGACTGGTAGAGACGGGATCGGCGCTCTGTCACTTCTGGAGATGTGACCTCCGTTGCGAGGCCCATGAGCGGAGGACTGTAATACTGTGCTAGCACTCGCACGTGACATGTGAAATTATTTCTGGTCTATAAGCTCTCACCAGGGGGATATCTCATACCACCTCCCACTGGCTTCTCTAGTAGTAGGTTGCCCCTAGATAATGATCTTCCGACACACACTCACTCACACACACACACACACTAATACACACCAGCAGATGTGGCCTTAAACTGCCAGCACTGGTCACAAGCCGTCATCTTGATCTCCCAGAGTGCTTTGGGCAGTGAGCGAACTGCAGGCTTGACCCCTACACTGACAGAGACAACAATGAGATCCGTGATTGATGCAGCTCTGTCAGATCCTCTGCAAAGCAGATTGTGATAGGAGGGGGAATGATGTGAAGAGGGTTACTGTGTAGCAGCACACGTATATTGCAATCATCAAAGCCTCCACCTGCAGCTCCATCGATCACATCACACGAGGGAGGCATCAGAGCTGAGAGACGGGCTATGTCTAAATACCGAAATAGCTTAATGTCCTTACCCAGCTAACAACACAACTTCAGAGAATGTTCCCTTAAGAGTCTCATTAGGTCATTAAGTAACGTTTCCATTGAAAAATGTAAATAGTTTGCCTAATTTCAGTTTATGTGCCAAAGCATGTATGGTGTAGAGAATCATTGTACCATCTAAACCGCTGTGAAATATATTTTTCATTAAACAAAAATATATATTTTAGCTGTTTGAAGTAAAAGATGCAAAAAAATCTAACTTAAGAGCGGAATAGAAAAAGCGCACACGGAACAGATCTACTGCTTCTTAGACTTGCTTTCAATGAGAATGACAGATCTATAACACACATTTCTGCGTGAATTTCTACGTGAAGTTAGACATAGCAGCTTTAATGTAAAATAGATCTTGCCCAGAACACGGTTACCATGTTCTCATAATGTAAGACATTAATGGTCGAGACACAATTCATGGGGAAGGTTCCAAGAACATTCATGCGTCCAGTGCTCTGTGGGTTCGGAGAATATTCCATCAGCATCCCACCAAACAGAAACAGAACATGGTTGCCATGTTCTCAGAACGTTAGATATTAATGTTCTAGACACGTTTCTTGGGAAAGTTGCAAAAACATTCATGTGTCCAGTTTTCTTAGTGAGTAGAATATTCCATCAACGTCCCACCAACCATACACAGAACATGGTCACCAGTCAAAATGCAAGCCGAGATCTTACGTTTCGATTTTTTCTTTACACACTGCCTCATGCATCAATTCATGGTGTTATTCCTATGGCCAGAGAAAGTGAAATATTCCTCTATGTTAAAAGAGACCCAAGTCGCTACTAATAGCAATGCCAGACTATCGATACACTTTCCTACTTATTCATTGCAGCTGCAGTGCTGGTTGTAGCGCGAGTGGAAGTAGGGAGAATACATTTTATAAAGTCTTATAAAAGTGTTGAAAAGAAAGTGTTGACAGTGCTGAGTGAGAACTTAAACATGAACTCACAGCAAAGATCTGCTGTTTTTATGAGTATTCGCTGACAGTCTCTCTCTAGTCATGGTTTTAACTTTGCTGTAGCTTTCTACAGACACTACAGTGGTAGCTACGTTACTGCAGACACGGTAATCTGAGCCATCCGATTGGCCAGTGGTAGGCCTATAGTGCACTTGATTTGTTCGCGCCGGGAAGGCGGAGTTTGTACCTTCAGACTGGAAACACGTCTACTACACTGTGCGCAGGGCATCTGAATCGGGTGCACCTACCACCAACAGAGCGAGATACATTCCTGTTTTTTTATTTATTTTTTCACAGAAATATTTGGCGATCGACAAGAAATAGCTTGGAAATCGACCAGTCAATCATGAACAACCGGTTAGTGACCACTGCTCTAAGACGTGCTTATTGGGCCGGTATAGTTAGGTCCTGTCCAGAAGAAACCCTACCCCACTAGTGTAGAAATAGGGTGAATGCACTTTTGAAGTAAATCTCAGTTAAAAGTTTGCTTTTATTGATCATAGGCATTCAGATGTATCATTAATTAAACAGGTTTACATGCCCCAACAACACCCACATCCAACCGGGTCGGATACCACATTTTGTAGTTAATCTTCGGATCCTGGGTCAGATGCTGCTTTCTGTGAAAATATGTGAAATACCGAACGGATCCGAAATTATATTACAAGAGTTTAGTTCCTAAACAACTGAAACACAAATTTCACACATGTACATTTTATTCTCTTAAATGACTGTCAGGGTTTCCCCTTTCTTCAAACCAAATGTGTCAATATCATTTTGTGACAAAACGGCATATTCACTTTATGAAAATGAGCCACAGTAGGGTAAAATAGCCTTTTATTTGGGTATTGTCTTTGTATAAAATAACCGTTTTGGTAGTTAACTATTGTTGAATGAGTGAAGTGTAACATTTGTCAGCATAAAGATGAGCGACTCATTCACGCGCTAGTTTTGTTCTCCTTTGTTCCAAGTTTTATTACAATGCAGAGTTACCGACACATTCTTTCTGATCATCTTTCAAGATAATCTGTTCATGTTGTAAGTGCGCATGCGGTAGACTGATAGACATAGAAGATATTATTGTTCATTGAAGATAATGCTGAACGGCTGCTTATGTATTGATTGTGTAAGACACGGACAGGTATAAGAGATATCTGGACAACTTTTCTCTTCAAGTATTCATATTTTATTACCTCCCCAGACTGTAGGCCTACACAGCCGCGGCGTGGATGAGTTCTCTCTCAAACCTGCATCCTAACCAATCAAAGGCTAATTCAAGTTTCAAGTTTTAATGTCACGTGCACAAGTACAGTGAAATGCCTTATTTGCAAACTCAAAATCCAACAACGCAATAATCAATAGCAATGTATTACTAGAAAGAAACACACAAGAAATAAGAATAGGAAATAGGAAATACTTTATTGTGTAAGTAAGTAAGCATACTATATACAGGAAGTGTTTAAAAAGTCTGATATTTACATACTGCAGTGATGGAAGTAGGTATGTATAGTGGTAAGGTTACTAGGCAACAGGATATAAGATAAACAGCAGCTTGTATGTGAGTGGGTGTGCGGGTGTGTAGTCAGTATACATGTACATGTATGTGCATATTATGTGTGAGTGAGCAAATGATGGAGTGAGTGTTTGTGTGTGTTGGAGTGACAGTGTGTGTGAGTGTGTAGGGCCCTGTGAGTGTTCATAGAGACGTTGCAAATGTTGATATAAAAGGTCAATAAAGATACAAGGTAAACTCAGTCAGTGTAGGTATTTATATACAGCAGACCTCAAAAATACAGTTGAGATAAGCACAGTTTCAAGCTGCTGTGCACCGCCCCTGGATGGAGAGCATGTTGTGGCATTAAGTTAAGGGCCTTGCTTACGGAAATGTTTTGAGGATGTGAACCCAGCAGCATGTAATGAATACATAAATCTTCTTAGGGATAGCCCCCATTTTTTTTCAATTTTCGCCTAAATAACATACCCAAATCTAACTTCCTGTAGCTCAGGCCCTGAAGCAAGGATGTGCATATTCTTGGTACCATTTGAAAGGAAACACGTTGAAGTCTGCGGAAATCTGAATTGAATGTAGGAGAATATAACACAATAGATCTGGTAGAAGAAAATACAAAGAAATAAACAACCAGTGTTTTTTTACCAACATCTTTGAAATGCAAGAGAAAGGTCACTGTTCTAGCCATCACTCTGGTTGTAATTACGATAGTGTCCACACGAAGGCAGCCGTGTATGTGCAAAGTTTCAGATGGATAACTTGGAGTATGACTGATCCTCAAGACCTTTAGTGTGAAGTCCCCAGGTACATTTGGGCAAATCGTGAAGAAGACATTCACATTCATATTCCATTTTTCTGCAAGAATATCGTCAAATCTGTATACTTGGACTTTGATTTAGCTTTCAAAGTATTAGTAGCCATATTATAAATTCAACATTTGCAAAACAGACAGTTTTCATAACTTTAACTCTCAATATCCTTATAATTTTTGTCCAAAATGAAAAGGCATGGTGTCGTACAAGATTAGAAGCTAGATTTTATAACATATACACGGTTCCGGATACTCCCGTAAAGCCCAGCTCATTGGCTGTCTAGCTACTTTTGGTTGACCCCGATTGGTGCTTTTTTGGCAAAGATACAGTCGTTCAAGAGATGGCCACCCGCGTCATCAGCGTGCCATGAAGGCGTCGCTCTCTGACCAAATATGGTGTCCTATAGGATATACTACACCCCTAATGAAAAAGTGAAGTCTTGTTACCTTCTAGGATCTCTGCGGAATACATACGAATATGATTTGACTCGTTCAAACAACTTTTAGTGTGAGATTTTCACAGATTCCTTTCTTTGCAAATTGAACGAGTGGAAATACAAAATCGATCGTGCGTGCTATATGGACCTTTTTAGTGTATGAAAAATTATTTTATCTAACAAAACGTCACTTTATGTTATTTCTGGGACCCTTTGGATGATAAATCAGAGCAAGATATCAGAATGTAAGTACACATTTCACCTTCAGAGGTAAATTTATCAAACCTATCACGGTGAAAAACGTGTTTTGTTGTTAGGAGCTCTCCTCAAACAATAGCATGGCATTTTTTTCCCGCAGTAATAGCTACTGTAAATTGGACAGTGCAGTTACAGGTATATTAACAAGAATTTAAGCTTTCAGCCGATATAAAACACTTCTAGGTACCAACATAAAATCTGCGATCTTGACATAACGCGCTGAATGATTTGCAACTGTCCTGTTGACGGGTAGCCGATCCTTAACTTCAGGGCAGGTGGGATGGTAGCGTGAAATTGCAGAGCGCCAAATTCAAAATACAGAAATACTCATAATAAACATTCATAAAATATAGAAGTGTTATACATTGGCTTAAAGATTAACTTCTTGTTAATCCAGCCGCTGTGTCATATTTCAAAAAGGCTTTATGGCGAAAGCATACCATGCGATTATCTGAGGACAGCGCCCCGCTTACAAAAGCATACAAACATTTTACAACCAGGAAAGGAATTGCAAAAGTCAGAAATAGCAATTCAAATTAATCACTTACCTTTGATGATCTTCATATGTTTGCATTCACAAGAGTCCATGTTACACAATACATGTTTGTTTTGTTCGATAAAGTCCCTCTTTATGTCCCAAAAACGCTGTTTTGTTGGCGCGTTTTGTTCAGTAATCCACTGGCTCAAAGGCGGTCACGACATGCAGACGAAAACATCCTAATAGTACCTGTAAAGTTCATCGAAACATGTCAAACAATGTTTATAATTAATCCTCAAGTTGTCTATTGTCTAAATAATTGATCATATTTCAACCGGACAATAGCGTCTTCAATAGAAAAGAAAAACAACGAACTGCGCGCAATCGGTCACGCGCTCAAAACAGCTCTGGTTTATTTAGAGTCCACTGAAAGAATGTTCTCATTCTTCCTCGTTTTTCAGAATACAAGCCTGAAACAATGTCTAAAGACTGTTGACATCTAGTGGAAGCCATAGGAACTGCAATTTGGGTCCTATTCAAATACATACTGTATAGGCATTCAATAGAAAAGTACCCACATAAAAAATATCTGACTTCCTGGATGGATTATCCTCAGGTTTTCACCTGCCATATCAGTTATGTTATACTCACAGACATTATTGTAACAGTTTTGGAAACTTTAGAGTGTTTTCTATCCAATACTGCCATGCATATGCATATCCTAGCTTCTGGGCCTGAATAACAGGCAGTTTACTTTGGGCACGTTTGTCATCCAAACTTCAAAATACTGCCCCCTACCCAAGAGAGGTTAAATCCTAGACGTAGTATACATAATGTATTGTAAATAATCTATACATACCTCATACCTGTGTGACAAAACTGCACATTTTAGAGTTGTCCCCAGCACAAGGTGCACATGTGCAATGATTAAGCTGTTTAATCAGCTTCCTGATATGCCACACCTGTCAGGTGGATGGATTATCTTGGCCAAGGAGAAACGCTCATTTACAGTGATGTTAACAAAGGTGTGCACAAGATTTGAGAGAAATAAGCTTTTTGTGCATATGGGGTATGGTAGTAGAAATGACACTGGAATGCATATGGGAGACTCCATCCTTCCGTAGCCTATTCAAAGTAGATTTTGAATTTGAAGCTTGTTAGTCAAACAGGGTATAGCCAACCTTTAGTCTAAATCAATGTTCATCAAAGCATTTAAATTGGCTAGATTGTAATGTTTCTCAGTAAAATAATAGGCTTGCAGAATATTAGGTCACAGGTCAAAGTGACATATTTGCTTCTCTCAGTCTGATCATAACATAAATAAATCCTCATACTCAAATATTCGTTCAACCGAAATAAAGAAAACATTTCTGAAAACCTCAATGTTCTCCATCTAACTATAGGCATGTCATTAGGAAAATACTGCTCTGTAGACCACAAATCAATTATTTTAGATATAACTGAAAATGCACGTTAAGTTCACTGACAGAGAAGTCAAAATAATTTATCTGGATTTTTTGCGTTTCGGGACTCATTTTGATCTCAGACCTGACCCAATTTGCATCCGTTTCTCTCTCAGCTCGGACATGATTTGGGTCAGATCAGGTCCACCTCAGAATATAAATGATTATTATTTTTTTTACCAGATTCTGTCAGGGTTGGGTAGGTATTTAACAGATCCAATTTGGAGTTGATCTCAATTTTGGGATCCGATAAAACCTCTACAGTGAACCAAGAGGTTGTGAGTTCAAATCCCAGGGGAGGACTTGTTGAATAATAATTACTGTATAAATGCACAATGTAATCATGTACGTCAGTGTGTCAAGTGTGCAAGTTGAAAACACTATGTTAAAAATACTTTGTGTATGTGTGCGTATCCTTAACCTTGCCAACAGACAAAGAACTATGAATGAATCAGTGGTTCACCAATCAGGGCCTTGATTTGCTCAGCAACAGTAACAAAGCGTGATGTGTAATTAAACATTTTTTGGGGGAGAACGTTTCTTTGGGACCATCCTGACAACTGATACACAAATGTTCTTGCAACATTCCCATCAAACGTGTCTTGAACATGTTAAGTTCAAAGAAAAAAGCAACCATGTTCTGTGTATGTTTGGTGACCCGTTGATGGAATATACCCCTAACCCTCAGAGAACGGGACACATGAATGTTCTTGCAACGTTCCAATGAAACATGTCTAGAACATTCATATCTTGTGTTCTGAGAACATGGAAACCATGTTCTGTGTATGTTTGGTGGACCCTGATGGAATATTTTCCTAACCGACAGAGAACTGGACACATGAATGTACTTGCAACGACCCATGAAAGGTGTCTCGAACATTAATGTAGGATATTCTGAGAACATGGTAACCACGTTCTCGGTATGTTCTGTTTGACATTAAGGGAATGTTCTCCTAACTCTAACGCAAAAACATGCGTTCCCCTAACTAACGGAAAACTTGACACTCAAACATTAGGGAAACATTACGGGTAACATAAAAAAGATGTTCTCTCTCCCTAGAATTGTTAGCTGGGTATCTCCAGGTTTCCTTTCCTTTATCACAAATGATTGGTGAAAAAAATTATGGAAAAGTGGACAAGGAAGTAAGGAAGCAGCTATTGAGAAGCGACTGAGGTCACTCCCTCTCTACTGGAAAATTATAATTCTCTCTGTTTAATAATCTCCAAAGACAGTACAACAACAAAAAACATTATGCCAGAGGCAATTCCTAGAAGAATGAGGTAGCTCAATCTCCCTTGGGAGGCAGTTGGGGGGAATTATGTTCTCAAGGATAATTAAAAGAAAATAATAATTAGGCAAATCACTGTTACATGTCCATGAGAAACAGTATCATCAGCAAAACAAGGGTGGACTTTTTTTTTTCTTCGCAGGACTCAAAAAGCACCATCGACCCAAAGTTGGAATTTAATGTTTTCAGAGCTAGACTGTGACATAGAGAAAAGATGAATGACAAGTATTTTTCCCAGGGTCATATTCATTTGTCATCAAAAGTAAGAAAACGGACTGAAACAGGGAGGGATTAGCCGAACATGAGAATGAGTCCAATGAGAAACACTCATTATCATTTTCCATTGCAAAATGTCTTACTACATTTTTGACGAATGAATACAACCCTGGAAATACTTGCGCTCTTGTGTCATAAGGTTAAGAAGCTGAGGATTAGACTCCTAACAATAGCTCTGACATGACACTTATTGGGCCAGGATCCACATTGAGTGACCATCAATTTGGCTCCCAGCATTTCATGTGTTTCTGACAATAAACATGGAAGAGTGATGCATCATACTTTTGCTTTGAAAAGAGAACTATTATCCAGCAACTATTCCATGTTATTTCACTTAAACACAAAACATCTCTCAGCTTTATTTTCCTTCAAATTTTATTGCTGCGGTCAAGAACATTCTATTCACGTCTGTTTTTACTCTGTCACAATCGCTTGACTCAACTTCATACAACCGGCTACACACGCCTGAACAAACTGCTCTATTCAGCCTGTACTGTAAGGTCTTATGTAACCACTGGTTACCATGATTTTACCGTGTCTAAACTCTCCAATCACTTCTCATTCCCTCTCTCCTTCCATCCCTCCATCTCACCCTTTTCCAGACGTGAATGACTGGGGCAATTTCTGTGTCCCCAAGCCAATTCGGCACTAATGCCATCACGCCTGCGTCGCTTAAGTAAATGTGACATGCCAGCGCAAATACAAGTTGGCGCAACGGGATGACGGACCCAGTCGCCAGGTGTCAAGGACGGCTGGCGGGACTTTTTCTATGAGTGCATTATCATCATCCCCGGACCTAGGCTTGCAGTTTGATGATGCAGCCAACAGACAAGGCGATAATAGTGCGATTTGAGCTCAGCAGTGATGACTAAGGGAAAGAATAGTTGACTAGATAAAGGTGCTTTTGTCCAGTTTGATGATAAGAAAGAAAGAAAGATGAGAGAAATTCTTCAAGCTCTGTCAAGCTCTGTCATTGCTAGACAGCCATTTTCAGGTCTTGCCATAGATTTTCATGCCGATTTAAGTCAGAACTGTAACTAGGCCACTCAGGAACATTCAGTGTCATCTTGGCAAGCAACTCCAGTGTATATCTAACATTGTGTTTTAGGTTATTGTCCTGCTGAAAGGTGAATTTGTCTCCCAGTGTCTGTTGGAAAGCAGACTGAAGCAGGTTTTCCTCTAGGATTTTTCCTGTGATTAGTTCAATTCAATTTCTTTTTACCCTAAAAGACTCAATTGTCCTTGCCGATGACAAGCATACCCATAACATGATGTAGCCACTGATATACTTGAAAATATGAAGAGTGGTACTCAGTGATGTGTTGTATTTGATTTGCCCCAAACATAATGCTTTGTATTCAGGACAAAAAGTTCATTTCTTTGCCACATTTTTTGCAGTTTTACTTTAGTGCCTTATTGCAAACAGGATGCATGTTTTATTCTTTATAGACTTTCTTCTTTTCACTCTGTCATTTTGGTGAGTACTGTGGAGTAATTACAATGTTGTTGATTCCTCCTCAGTTTTCTCCTATCACAGCCATTAAACTCTGTAACTGTTTTAAAGTCATCATTGGCCTCATGGTGAAATCCCTGAGTCGTTTCCTTCCTCTCCGGCAACTGAGTTAAGAAGGACGACTCTATCTTTGTAGTGACTGGGTGTTTTGATTCAACATCCAAAGTGTAATTAATAACTTTGTCATGCTCAAAGGGATATTCAATGTCTGCTTTTTAGGTTTTTGTATTTTACCAATCTACCAATAGGTGCCCTTCTTTGCGAAGCATTGGAAAACCTCCCTGTTTTTTGTAGTTGAATCCGTGTTTGAAATTCACTGCTTGACTTAGGGACATTACAGATTATTGTATGTGTGGGGTACAGAGCTGATGTGGTCATAAAATAATCATGTGTAACACTATTATTGCACACAGAGTCCATGCAACTTATTGTGAGAATTATTAAGCACATTTTCACTCCTGAACTTATTGACGCTTACATTAACAAAGAGGTTGAATTGACAATTTCAGCTTTTAATTTTGAGTTAAGTTGAAAAAGAAAACATCATTCCACTTTGACATTATGGGTTATTGTGTGTAGGACAGTGACAAAAAAATCTGAAATGAAACCTTTATAAATACAGGCTGTAACACAACAAAATGTGGAATAAGTCAAGTGGAGTGATTATTTTCTGAAGGCACTGTAGTACTTGCGGGGATATACGGGTACAAAGGACACAAAGGACTTTGCCTGAGTGGCAAGGAATAGCTGAATAGCAAATTATTCCGTGTGTGGGTTGTGGTTTTGAAAGATTGTGACACTTATGTCATGATATAAACTTCACTGTCTAACCGTGGATGTAAAAATATAAAAATATGTGTGGGAGAAGCTGAGGTTCTCCACCTCTAGCTGTCGCTAAATGTTATCTCTGATCAGTCGAAGGGATCATGGTGTTGATAGCAGCGATTCTGCAGGAATGAAACCGTCAGACAGAGGGATTTCAAGGGGATTTGGATAAGAGGCAGCCTCATCCCGAACATATTCTCTCTCATTCACACGCACACACGCACACACGCACACACACACACAGATCGAGATGTGTTCGTAAAGCGGGGGTGCTGTTTGTCAGCAACTGTCAGTGCTAACTAGTCTACTTCCTCATTTGGCTGCCTGTCATAGTTTATATGGGCCCCAAAGATCATGCTGAAACGACATACAATATGCTCTGGCTCTGCGACCTAAATCTTTGATATGGAAATATTGGCTTTGAAATAAATTAAATAGCATCATCTTTGCTACATAAAATGCTTTGCACACCAGACATTTTTTAGTGAACATAAGCAGCATAATGCTATTCTCTCCTTCTCTCTCTCTGTATGTGTGTGTGTGTGCGTGTGTGTGTGTGTGTGTGTGTGCTTATATACACCTTGCTGCATGAGTTGGTGCAGAGAGCTCAGCTCCAACTCAGAAATCTCATAAAAACATTAACAGGATAAGCCGCTTTCCATGCTGAGTTGGCATCCTCCGCACTCTGTTTCTAAATAAGGGATGCCGTTCCAAATGTTTACCAACACCCTCTCTCTCTCACTCACGTCCTTTCTGTGTCTCTTTCTTTCTCACACACACACACACACACACACACACACACACACACACACACACACACACACACACACACACACACACACACACACACAACACTCTATATCACCCACACACTACACACACACTACATCACACACACACACACACACACACACACACACACACACACACACACACACACACACACACACACACACACACACACACACACACACACACACACACTAAAATAATCTCTCTAGCACTTTCACACACTTGGGCCTGCTGGTTTACGATAAAGTGCTGCCAATATACTTAAGTATAGGAAAGCCATCTAATATGGACAGTGCATTCGGAAAGTATTCAGACCACTTGACTTTTTCCACATTTTGTTGCATTACAGCCTTATTAAAAAATTGATTATTAAATAACCCAGAATGACAAAAAAAATTGTTTTTTGCAAATGTATTAAAAATAAAAAAAAATGATATCACATTTACATACTAAGTATTCAGACCCTTTACTCAGTACTTTGTTGAAGCATCTTTGGCAGTGATTACAGCCTTGAGTCTTCTTGAGTATGACGCTACAAACTTGGCACACCTGTATTTGGGGAGTTTCTCACATTCTTCTCTGTTTTTGGAGTTGTAATTTTGGTGCCCCCTGTCATTTGTAAACTCGAGATTGACGCATGTCACTTGAAGTTTTTGGCAAATTGCCCCATTGACACGAATGCATTATAACATGGGAAAGTCTGAACTACAAGGATCAAGTTTGGGATTCAAACCTAAACGCAACGGATTGTGGTCTTCAGAGCCAAAGTTTCCTGCTCATCATAGGCTTCCCCTAAAGCCTCTGCAGATCAATGGAAAACAGCTCAGGATGCCCCTAAGGTCTCTAAAGATTAATGGCAAACATCTCTGGATAACCCCTCGGGCTTCCTGTCAGAATCCTTTCCTGGGGATCTTTGACACTGAGGATCAAGCACTTACTGAAGAAGTGCAACATGTAACTTAGTTGTACCGGCCTCCCATTGCATGAAGACAATGCCTGTGACCAAAACGACACCCAATTCCCTACAGAGTGCGCTGCTTTTAACCAGAGTCAAAAGTAGTCCAATAATGTACGTAGGCAATAGGAGTCCATTTGGGACACACTCAATGACTGTGGGGGTTTGTTCTCTGACTTTGGAAATCATTATGCGTATCAGTGAGAGAGGTCCTCTTCACATTGAGCTGATTAATAAATGATCACTTGCCGCGGGCTGAGAGCAACCTTTCTGGTTCATTTACCTCGTTGTCAAGGATTCCGAATCAATGTAGTCCATGAGATTAATGCGGCTTTGGCTAGATCAATCTTGACTCCAGGTTTGAGGCTCACTTCAGGAGAGAACAATCACTAAGAAAAACATTTATTTTAGTACAACGTTTTTTTGTTCCATTTGTCATTTTGTATTTTCTGGACATAAAGACAGGTAATACGAGACATATTGTTTTATTGCCAGAATGGCATGGATCAGAGTCAAACCAACGCCGACACAGTCTATGTGTGCGCTGAAGGCATCATCGCTCGCCACTAGACCATGGACAAGGTTTCACAAAGCTATTTTTGGTGGTGGTGGGATTATGGTATGGGCAGGCATAAGCTACAGACAATGAACACAATTGCATTTTATCGACGTCAATTTGAATGCACAGTGATCCCGTGACGAGATCCTGAGGCCTGTTGTCGTGCCATTCATGCGCCACCACCATCTCATGTTCCAGCATGATAATGCAGGGCAGCATGTCGCAAGGATCTGTACACAATTCCTGGAATGTGAAAATGTCCGTTGTTCCGTGGTATGCATACTCACCAGACGTGTCACCCATTGAGCATGTTTGGGATGCTTTGGATCGACGCGTATGACAGAGTGTTCCAGTTACCCGCCAATGTCCAGCAACTTCGCACAGCCGATGAAGAGGAGTGGGGCAACATTCCACAGGCCACAGTCAACAGCCTGATCAACTCTATGTGAGGGCGATGTCACGCAGCAGGAGACATATAGTGGTCAAACCAGACACTAACTGGTTTTCTGATCCACGGCCCTAACATTTTTCCGATATCCCAGCCCTGGGCACACATTGGAATCAAAGGAGAAGCAAGTGAAGAAGTGTAGCACAATCGCAAGCCTACGCCAAGCAGCCGCCAAACAACCAGACCTAAAAGAGGCCTTTGAAAAGAGTGTAATCCTGTTGCAGCTGTTGTGAGTGGCCGGTTTGAGCGACTTACGTGGAAAGGAACACACATAGAAGTACATCAGCCCGCAACACAGGGTGGAATTGCCAATTTTGCACAACATATCAACATCAATGACACAGAGGTTGACATGATGCATAACCTCAGCAGAAAAGGCATTGAACGGAACAAGCAATTCCAGGACAGACATTTCAAAATGTCACAATACATGGTACAGATCAATAAACGTGAGGGAGAGGATCCACGCTGGCACTACTTCATTGAATCCTCCATGCTGGCCAGAAGAACAATTCAAGAAATTAAGGTTTGTACCTGCTCCAACATTGACGACAGAGAGACATGAGTACTAGAAACGTGATGATCTGTACAACTCGGACACCACAGACAACGATAGGCCTTCTATAACAGCAAACAGAGACATTGCGAAGAGGAGTGCTGTCATGGTCATTGCAAAGGTGAGGAAGACCATCAACTGTGTTGAATGTGAGAAGCCAAGGTGCTTGTCTGCCAAAAGAAATCTGTCTAGACAAGAACAGAAAGCAGTACTTTCAGAGCTGTTCAATAGAAAGATCGTCAAAATCACGAGCAGGTAGTGGCTTTCAAGGGGCAAACCTGTGGAATGAAAATGGAGTGTCATGGAATGTCATTCCCAGATGTGTGTGTCCACCGTGGATGTCCAGATGTTCTTCAATCAATCAATTCAAGTGGCTGCTGATCATTTGTGTATCAGTAACCAGGTTTCCATCTAACCTTTTTATGTGAGTGAAGTACATGTCGGATAAAAAATGTCATGACCGCTCTGATTGAAACAGAAAATATAACAACCATCGTATTAAAATAAACTTGGAGTCGCGCAATGATATTAATCAATCACATTTATTTATAATGCCCTTTTTACATCAGTCGATGTCACAAAGTGCTGTACAGAAACCCAGCCTAAAACCCCAAACAGCAACCAACGCAGATGCAGAAGCGCGGTGGCTAGGAAAAACTCCCTAGAAAGGCAGAAACCTAGGAAGAAACCTAGAGAAGAACCAGGCTCTGGGGGGGTTGCCAGTCCTCTTCTGGCTGTGCCGGGTGGAGATAATAACAGTACATGGCCAAGATGTTCATATATGACCCGCAGGGTCAAATAATAATCACAGTGGTTGGGTGCAACAGGTCAGCACCTCAGGAGTAAATGTCAGTTGGCTTTTTATAGCCGATCATTCAGAGTTAGAGACAGCAGGTGCGGTAGAGAGAGTCGAAAACAGCAGGTCCGGGAAAAGGTAGCACGTCCGGTGAACAGGTCAGGGTTCCATAGCCGCAGGCAGAACAATTGAAACTGGAGCAGCAGCACGACCAGGTGGACTAGGGACAGCAAGGAGTCATCAGGCCACATAGTCATAAGGCATGGTCCTAGGGCTCAGGTCCTCCAAGAGAAGAGAGAAAGAGAGAAAGAGATAGAGAATTAGAGGGAGCATACTTAAATTCACACACACTTAAATTCACACAGGACACTGGATAAGAAAATAGAAATACTCCAGATACAACCGACTGACCCTAGCCCCACACATAAACTACTGCAGCATAAATACTGGAGGCTGAGACAGGAGGGGTAGGAAGACACTGTGGCCCCGTCCGACGATACCCCCGGACGGGGCCAACCAGGCAGGATATAACCCCACCCACTTTGCCAAAGCACAGCCTCCACACCACTAGAGGGATACCTTCAAACCACCTGAGACAAGGCCGAATATAGCCCATGAAGATCTCCCCCATGACACGAACCCGAGTGGGGCGCCAACCCGGACAGGAAGAGCTCATCAGTGACTCAACCGACTCAAGTGATGCACCCCTCCAAGGGACGGCATGGAAGAGCACCAGTAAGCAGTGACTCAGCCTCCGTAATAGGGTTAGAGGCAGAGAATCCCCAGTGGAGAGAGAGGGACCGGCCAGGCAGAGACAGCCAGGATGGTATGTCGCTACAGTGCCTTTCCGTTCACCTTCACACCCCTGGGCCAAACTACACTCAATCATAGGACCTACTGAAGAGACGAGTCTTCAATAAAGACTTAAAGGTTGAGACCGAGTCTGCTTCTCTCACATGGATAGGCAGACCATTCTATAAAAATTGAGCTCTATAGGAGAAAGCCCTGCTTCCAGCTGTTTGCTTAGAAATTCTAGGGACAGTAAGGAGGCCTGCGTCTTGTGACCGTAGCGTACATGTAGGTATGTACGGCACGACCAAATATTAAAGATAGGTAGGAGCAAGCCCATGTAATGCCTTGTAGGTTAGCAGTCAAACCTTGAAATCAGCTCTAGCCTTAACAGGAAGCCAGTGTAGAGAGGCTCGCACTGGAGTAATATGATCAAATTTGTAGGTTCTAGTCAAGATTCTAGCAGCCGTGTTTAGCACTAACTGTGAGTTTATTTAGTGCTTTATCCGGGTAGCCGGAAAGTAGAACATTGCGGTAGTCTAATCGAGAAGTGACAAAAGCATGGATACATTTTTTCTGCATAATTTTGGACAGAAAGTTTCTGATTTTTGTGTTCGTCAAAAGAGAGGTCAGGGTCCAGAGTAACGCCGAGGTCCTTCACAGTTTTATTTGAGACGACTGCACAACCATCAAGATTAATTGTCAGATCTAACAGAAGATTTTTGTTTCTTGGGACCTAAACTAGCATCTCGGTTTTGTCCGAGTTTAAAAGTCGAACATTTGCCACCATCCACTACCTTATATCTGAAACACAGGCTTCCAGTGAGGGCAAATTGGGGTCTTCACCATGTTTCATTGAAATGTACAGCTGTGTATCGTCTGCATAGCAGTGAAAGTTAACATTATGTTTCCAAATGACATCCCCTAGAGGTAAAATATATAGTAAAAACAATAGTGGTTCTAAAACGGAACCTTGAGGAACACCGACATTTACAGTTGATTTGTCAGAGGACAAACCATCCACAGAGACAAAATGATATCTTTCTGACAGATAAGATCTAAACCAGGCCAGAACTTGTCCGTGTTGACCCATTTGGGTTTCCAATCTCTCCAAAAGAATGTGTTGATCGATGGTATCAAAAGCAGCACTCAGGTCTAGGAGCACGAGGACAGATGCAGAGCCTCGGTCTGACGCCATTAAAATGACATTTACCACCTTCACGAATGCAGTCTTAGTGCTATGATGAGGTCTAAAACCAGACTGAAGCGTTTCATATACATTGTTTGTCTTCAGGAAGGCAGTGAGTTGCTGCTCAACAGCTTTTTCAAAAATGTTTGAGAGGAATGGGAGATTCGATATAGGCCGATAGTTAAAAAAAAAAAAATCTGTGTCAAGGTTTGGCTTTTTCAAGAGGCTTTATTACTGCCACTTTTAGTGAGTTTGGTACACATCCGGTGGATAGGGAGCCATTTATTATGTTCAACATAGAAGGGCCAAGCACAGGAAGCAGCTCTTTCAGAAGTTTAGTAGGTCTCAGGTCCAGGATGCAGCTTGAAGGTTTAGAGGCCATGACTATTTTCATTAATGTGTCAAGAGATATAGTATTAAAAAACTTGAGTGTCTCCCTTGATCCTAGGTCCTGGCATTGTTGTGCAGACTCAATGACCAACAACCAACTTGACAGAGCTTGATGAATTTGTAAAAGAATAATGGGCAAATGTTGCACAATAAGGGTGTGGAAAGCTCAGAAAGACTCCCAGCTGTAATCACTGCCAATACTTATGTAAATGAGATATTTCTGTATTTTATTTTCAATACATGCTTGCAAACATTTCTAAAAACGTGCTTCCACTTTGCCATTATGAGACATTGTGTGTAGATGGGTGAGAAAAACAATTAAATTCATTTTGAATTCAGGCTGTAACACAACAAAATGTGGAATAAGTCAAGGGGTATGAATATTTTATGAAGGCACTGTATTATGGAAATGCAAACGGAGAGTGCCAAGGTATGTGGCGTATGGTTGGCTTGGCAGCGAAAGAGGACTTTGTCCACATTATTATTCAACGACTTGTTCAGAATTAATGCCTTGGAGCAATTTTAAATTAACGCCTGCAACCCCCCCAACACACACACACACACAGAAACATTTTGTATAGTTTGACAACATTGGTTGTAAGCTTTTAAATGATCTTTAAAAATTATATTTTCCACTGATGAAGACATGTCTCATGGTACGGTGGGCTATGCAAAATGGATCAATCATGGGGCCTGGTCAAAAATACTGCTATATAGTGAAAAGAGTGCCATTTGGGACACTGGCCTCAGTGTCATATGGTTACAATTAAATGACTGACCTTTGGCTGACCTTCCAAATCAAATCATATCAAAATGTATTTGTCACATACACATGGTTAGCAGATGTTAATGCGAGCGTAGCGAAATGCTTGTGCTTCTAGTTCCGACAGTCCAGTAATATCGAACAAGTGATCTAACAATTCCCCAATAACTACCTAATACACACAAATCTAAAGGAGTGAGTGAGAATATGTACATATAAATATGGATGAGCGATGGCCGAGCAGCATAGGCAAGGTGCAATAGATGGTATAAAATACAGTATATACATATGGTATGAGTAATATAAGATATGTTGACATTGTTAAAGTGGCATTATTTAAATTGGCATTGTTTAAAGTGACAAGTGATCCGTTTATTGAAGTGGCCAGTGATTGGGTCTCAATGTAGGCAGCAGACTCTCTGAGTTAGTGATTGCTGTTTAGCAGTCTGATGGCCTTGAGATAGAAGCTGTTTTTCAGTCTCTCGGTTCCAGCTTTGATGCACCTGTACTGACCTCACCTTCTGGATAGTAGCGGTGTGAACAGACAGTGGCTCGGGTGGTTGTTGTCCTTGATGATCTTTTTGGCCTTCCTATGACATCGGCTGCTGTAGTTGTCATGGAGTGCAGGAAGTTTGTCCCCAGTGATGCATTGTGCAGACCTCACTACCCTCTGGAGAGCCTTGCAGTTGAGGGCGGTGCAGTTGCCGTACCAGGCTGTGATACAGCCCGACAGGATGCTCTCGATTGTGCATCTGTAAAAGTTTGTCAGGGTTTTGGGTGACAAGCCACATTTCCTCAGCCTCCCGAGGTTGAAGAGGCGCCTTTGCGCCTTCTTCACCACACTGTCTGTGTGGGTGGACCATTTCAGTTTGACTGTGATGTATGCTGAGGAACTTTCCACCCTCTCCACTGCTGTCCCTTCGATGTGGATAGAGGGGTGCTCCCTCTGCTGTTTCTTGAAGTCCACGATCATCTCCTTTGTTTTGTTGACGTTGAGTGAGATGTTGTTTTCCTGACACCACACTCCGAGTGCCCTTACCTGTTCCCTGTAGGCTGTCTCGTCGTTGTTGGTAATAAAGCACCCTATGGTTGTGTCATCTGCAAACTTGATGAATGAGTTGGAGGCGTGCATGGCCACACAGTCATGGCTGAACAAGGAGTACAGGAGTGGGCTGAGCATGCACCCTTGAGGGGCCCCAGTGTTGAGGGTCAGCAAAGTGGAGATGTTGTTTCCTACCTTCACCACCTGGGGATGGCCCATCGGAAAGTACAGGACCCAATTGTACAGGGCGGGTTGAGACTCAGGGCCTCCTGCTTGATGATGAGCTTGGAGAGTACTATGTTGTTGAATGCTGAGCTGTAGTCAATGAATAGCGTTCTTACATAGGTATTCCTCTTGTCCAGATGGGATAGGGCAGTGTGCAGTGTGATGGTGATTGCATCGACAGTGGACCTGTTGGGGCAGTATGCAAACTGAAGTGGGTTTAGGGTGGCCGGTAGGGTGGAGGTGATATGATCCTTAACTAGCCTCTCAAAGCAATTCTTGATGACAGAAGTGAGTACTATGGGGCGGTAGTCATTTAGTTCAGTTATCTTTGCCTTCTTGGGTACAGGAACAATGGTGGCCATCTTGAAGCATGCGTGGACAGTAGACTGGGATAGGCGAGCGATTGAATATGTCCACAAACACTCCAGCCAGCTGGTCTGCTCATGCTCTGAGGACGTGGCTAGGGATGCCTTCTGGGCCAGCAGCCTTGCAAGGGTTAACATGTTTAAATGTTTTACTCACGTCAGCCACGGAGAAGGAGAGGTGAGGGGCGCGGTCCTTGTTAGCGGGCCGCGATGGTGTTATTATCCTCAAAGCTGGCAAAGAATGTGTTTAGTTTAGTGTCTGGAAGCGTGGCTTGTTTTCATTTTGTTGTCCGTGATTTCCTGTAGACCCTGCCACATACGTCTTGTGTATGAGCTGTTAAATTGCAACTCCACTTTGTTCCTGTACCGGCATTTCGCTTGTTTGATTGTTTACACTGTTTATATTCCACCATTTTCCCAGACCTCTTTCCATGGTTAAATGCGGTGGTTCGCGCTTTCAGTTTTGCGTGAATGCCATCATCCATCCAAGGTTTCTGGTTAGGGTAGGTTTTAATTGTCTCAGTGGGTACAACATCTCCAATGCACTTCCTTAAACTCACTCACCGAGTCAGCGTTTAGATCGATGTTGTTATCTGAGGCTGACCAGAAAAAATCCCAATCCACGTGATCAAAACAATCTTGAAGCGTGGATTCCGATTGGTCAGACCAGCGTCGAATGGTTCTAGTCACTGGTGCATCCTGTTTGAGTTTCTTCCTATAAGACGGTAGGAGCAAGATGGCGTCGTGGTCAGATTTGCCAAATGGAAGGCAGGGGAGGGCTTTGTACGTCACACCCTGATCTGTTTCACCTGTCCTCGTTATTGTCTCCACCTCCTCCAGGTGTTGCTTATTTTCCCCAGTGTATTTATCCCTGTGTTTCCTGTCTCTCTGTGCCAGTTTGTCTTGTATGTCCAAGCCTACCAGCTGTTTTCCCGTTTTTCTGCTTTGCTTTTTCTCCTTTTGCTAGTCCTCCCGGTTGTGACCCTTGCTTTTTTCTGGACTTCATGCCCACCTGCCTGACCATTCTGCCTGCCCTGACCTCGAGCCTGCCTGCCCTTCGGTACCTCGTGAACTCTGAACTGGTTTTGACCTTTTGCCTGTCCACGACCATTCTCTTGCCTACTCCCTTTGGATTTATTAAACATCTGAAACTCCAACCATCTGCCTCCTGTGTCTGCATCTGGGTCTCGCCTTGTGTCATGATATTGTATATATTGAGGACGTTAGAGTCGCAGTGATTGAGTGTATATCCTTCCTCATCCTTTCATCCCCTGGTGGGACCTTCTCCTCAATGACTCTTTATTTTCTGCTCCCTGAGCGGTCTCTTCTGTCCGGTTGGTTCAGAATATAGAGTAGATGGTGATATGTTACCCCCTTGTTCCCCCCATCCCTTCTGAGGTGCATCTTTCCTGCACGTGCCTGGTATTGTTCCTCTCTCACCTGGTATGACCCCTTTAAAGTGGAAGAGAGTTTTTGTTGATTTGTTGACCTTTTGAACTTTAATAGAAAGACGTTCTGTGTCCGTGGGGTATCTATAGAGGTGGGATTTGCGTTGATGGAAATGGAAGCTGTCATGGTGGATTGTACTGTGTGTGTGTGTGAACGTTTGTTTGTGTGTGTGTGTGCTCAACATAGGAGTCAGTGTGTGTGTGTGTGTGTGTGTGTGTGCACTCACTCACCTGTCTAAGGTTTTGCACAGCGCAAGCCCTCATCCCTTCACTTTTGACTGTTCCATGAGCATGAAAATAGTTTGGTCGACTGGATGTATTGACTATCCCAGCCCCTAATCTTGATATTCCATCTGCAAAAGAAACATTGGTGACATGGATCGACCCATAGACAATCAATTGATGACATTGATCAACCCATTTGATAGCCACATTTCTGAAACCCAGAGTGTGTAGACATCCATTGGCGTTAGATACATGATAGCTGTACAAACAGCTCCCAAAATAAAGTATTGCTCTCAACATTTAAGGGGCATACCAGGGCTCCGTTTGCCATCCATCTTTGCCAGCGGAATGGTTCTCTGTTGGCTGCTCAGCTAGGGTTCAGCTAGCCCAAATGGGGACGAAACTGAAAGAGACACAAACAGCACTCCTGTCGGGTCCCTCTCGTCACATGTGCTGCCCACACCGGGAGCTCTCGGCAGGGGTCATCCTCAGGGACGAGAGGGGCTAGTGCTAGATCTCTGGAGGATGTCTGGAATAGAGAGAATCCTGTTGAGAATCACAGTGGTTACGATGCGGTTCTTTGTGTCGTTGCAATACCGAAATCAGAATTCCGTCTTGACTGCATCCACCAGCTGGCAAGTTTTTATTTTCTCACCACACTTTGGTTTGAGAAACATTCCGAACACACAACAAATCAGCAAAATCACAGACCCCTGTCGGTAGCTATAGCTAGGTTTCCATCTAATTGGTGACAGATTTTCAATGCGAATATAAACAAAATCTGCATAGAAACAATATGCGCACCTTCCCACCAGAGCACTGTTTCCATCAAATTGACTTGTTGCAGATAAAAAGCTGTGCGTGATGACGTGGTGCACATAAAAAATACCTTTTGCGGTTAAATTCCCAAGTACCGATAAAAAAATAGAAGTTAAATGGGTTTCCATCGCATTTTCAACTCTACTGATGGTTTTCTCACCCCCAAAAATTGCATTTTATAGCAAGTGTGCCCTCTCTAGTATTGACATGTGCACTCTAGCTGCAAAAGTCTATGTGCCGGGGGGCTAGGACCAGTCTGTTAAATCTGGTGTTATTTTTCTGTCTTATCTAGTGTCCTGTTGGAATTTAAGTATGCTCCCTCTAATTCTCTCTCTCTACCCTCCCAGAGGACCTGAGCTCTAGGACCATGCCTCAAGACTACCTGGCCTGATGACTCCTGGCTGGCCCCAGTCCACCTGGTCGTGCTGCTGCTCCAGTTTCAACAGTTCTGCCTTCGGCTATGGAACCCTGACCTGTTCACCGGACGTGCTACCTTGTCTCGGAACCTGCTGTTTTCGACTCGCTCTATCTCTCTCTCTCTACTGAACCTGCTGTCTCGACCTCTGAATGCTCAGCTATGAAAAGCCAACTGACATTTACTCCTGAGTTACTGACCTGTTGCACCCTCTAAAACCACTGTGATTATTATTTTACCCTGATGGTCATCTATGAATGTTTGAACATCTTGAAGAACAATCTTACCTTAATGGCCATGCACAACCAGAAGAGGACTGGCCACCCCTCAGAGCCTGGTTCCTCTAGGTTTCTTCCTAGGTTCCTGCCTTTCTAGGGAGTTTTTCCTAGCCACTGTAGTTCTACAACGACATTGCTTGCTGTTTGGGGTTTTAGGCTGAGTTTCTGTATAGCACTTTGTGACATATGCTGATGTAAAAAGGGCTTTATAAATAAATGTGATTGATTGATATCATTGCGTGACTCCAAGTTTACTTCAATATGATGCTTATTATATTTTCTGTTTCAATCAGTCCGGTCATGACATTTTTTTATCCGACATGTACTTTACTCGCATAAAAAGTTTAGATGGAAACCTGGGTACTGATACACAAATTATCAGCAGCCATTTTAATCTACATTGATGATCTCATAACGGCACATCCATACATCAACCATACATCACCAGTCTAAATCTGTAGCATAAGCATGCGTTTGTTTGTTCATGACTTATAAATTCATAAGGGCCGGTAGGTAGTTTCATTACAACCCAAAAACATATATTTTCGGTTTCACATTCAGAAGTGAAAATGGGAACGTTTATTTTTTAGGTTGCAGGGATGTTCTGTTTTATTCTGTTTTTCCTGTGTGGTTGTATTAAGCCTCTGAGAAAGGAAATTATACGTTATTTTGAGGTTTTTGAATATTTCCTTAACTTTCACCGAATGTTTCGATAAGACTTTTAATAACACAGCTAGATTATTGTGGGTTCACTTTTTTGAACTCCAAGCACAGATAGGAAACAGCACAGATAGGCATTATCATGCAAACACAATTTGCTTTGGAACATGGCATCAGTGAGATAATCTTCTGTTCTCTATCAATGGAATTAGTCTACTGCGCCACCAGCATGGAGCTAGCATACCATGTTTTTTTACACATACAAAGCTGTTCATTTTAGTCTATTCAAACAATACCCATTTCAAACGAAACAAGCACTCATTAATATCAGGTGTGGCCAATTATGGGGCGCAGCAACACACCTCGACAAGCACAGTCAACCCTCACACTACCGACTGGGGTCATTTTCACCCCAGAGGAAAACATTTTCTTCAAATTTTTCATGACTTTGTTAGTCAACTTGCTCTTAGGATATCTACATTTTTGTTTAGTGTTTCTGTATGAATATGGATAAAAAAATCGAGTCATTTGTGATCATTTTGACCACAGACAAAAACACCTAATTCTGCCTACTGTAATTTGTTAAATAAGGCATTTATTTGAATCAAATTTTCTCTGGAGACATAATAACAAGTTATCCATGTCACCAAGATATAGCACCCCATGTACTCGTATAAGATTGTACTTTTCTAGACCACGACAGAGTCTTCCAATGGTATAAATACTTGATAGAACTGCAATACAGAAGATACACTCTGAATCTACACAGAGAACGTTATTCCCCGAAAAGTTGTTACTCTAGGGGAGATCTAAAAAAGTATTTATTTGAATCCAGTTTTTTCTGGAGACATAATATTAAGTTATACATATCCTCAGAGTGTGGAGTGGGACCTGTTAGAGTGATTATGACCAGATAAAATAACAGTCTATGTTAGTTTTTTTCATTTCAGAACTTCAGAATGGGTAAAACGAGTGACCTAAGCGACTTTGAGCATGGTATGATTGTCGGTGCCAGGCGCGCCGGTTCCAGTATCTCACAAATGGCCGGCCTCCTGGGTTTTTCTTGCACGACAGTGCGTGAAAAAAAAGTCAGCTGCAGTCCTGTGGGAGAAAACAGCTCGTTGATGAGAGGTCAAAGGAGAATGGCAATAATGGTGCAAGCTAACAGGCGGGCCACAAACAGGCAAATAACAGCGCAGTACAACAGTAGTGTGTATAACAACATCTCGTCAGTCTTTTTCACAGATAGGCTATTGCAGCAGACGACCACACCGGGTTCCACTCCTATCGGCTAAAAACAAGAAGAAGCGGCTCCAGTGGGAACGCGATCAGCAACACTAGACAATTGAGGAGTGGAAAAATATCTCCTGGCCCGACAAATCCGGATTCCTGTTGCGTCATACTCATGGCAGAGTCAGGATTTGGAATAACCATCATGAGTTCATGGCCTCATACCGCCTGGTGTCAACGGTACAGGCTGGTGGCGGTGGTGTGATGGTGTGGGGATTGTTTTCCTTGCACAAGTTAGGTCCCTTGATACCAACTGAACAATGTTTCCATGCCCCGAAGAATTCAGGCTGTTCTACAGGCAATGGGGGTCTGACCTGGTACTAGATTGGTGTACCTAATAAACTGGCCACTGAGTGTATCTACAGTAAGTGACTGCACTGGGCCTTTAACAAGATAGAGGCTAGAGTTGTGTTGATAATGAGAACAGAATGTGCAGTATATGTTTTAAATAACATTCTTATAACGTTCTCTGAACCTTACTAAAGATACATTTCGTTTTTTATGGAATGTTTTTAACATTCTCTGAACAATTTGAGAACATGACTTTAAATAGAACCACGAGGAAACCTGTTGGAAACATTATTCTGGAGTAATTCCCAAAGAGGAAATCACTTTTTGTTATCCTTCTCCAAACTATTTGAGAACATTCCTAATTCCCCACTGGGAGTACGTTCATAAAACATGAACAAAATTGAAATAACATGTAACTATGTTTCATCTTTTAAGAAACGTTCTGTTCAAGTAATGAAATACCATGAAAATAACGTTGTTGTTTTTTTTGTCTAAATGTACTCAACATTTTCCAAAGCCAAACAACTATCCTGCAACATTCCCAGAAAGTCGCGTGTAGGTTCTATGCAAAATAACCACAGGACATCCACCCTTTCAACAAGCTCTAAGAAGCATATGGTTCTCAGAAGGTTATGTGCTAGCTGGGAAGAGTGATTGCAGGGAGATTAGGCAAAATCATGCAGGCGAGTGGTGACCTGACAGGTTATCAGAGGAAATAAAATAGAAAGGCAGGTGGGCAGGGCAGGTGGTGCCCTTAATCTTTACTGCGGCACAATGAGTTCATTACCATTCTATTCAACATGCCAGGCGCATTATGGTCTCTCCTACCGTATATTATTTTCCCAGAATGTGTTTGTGTATGTGCCTGCACGTGCCGGCTGCTTAGAGTCAATCTGCCTCTAATCATTCAAACCTGTGATCCGAGCAGCTCTCCAGAACCCCGGTAGCACTACCGCTCCACTTGCATTCATCCTGCGTTTGACTGCAGATCAGGTTACCGACCACTTTCATTGTTGGATCATGACTTGGTGTCTGAAAGCTTGTGCTACTACTCTCCATACTGGTCCTGTTAGTATTATTGACCTCATTGATGAGTGGTGCCTGGTCAGTGGTCTACATCGCTCAACATTCCCATTGTGCCTTACTTGGTCCTGATTCCCTACTGATACAGAGACACAGGTCGCCAATCGGAAGTCAAATTCGTCGTGAGTGTGGTGATTTCTCATTTCCGAACCAATTACGTGTTTATTGGCATGACTGCTGTACGTCAGGGATGTACACGTCGGGCAATCCTAAACTTAATTTCCCTTGCTTATAATGGCAGCCATTCATGTCATACAAACAGGTTTCCTTCAAACACAGAGAAAACATGAAGGTGCTTAACTCTCAACTTGACATCGACTTCTTGACAATGTCATTTTGAAAATGGGTCAATAACACTTGCAATTGCACGTATGGATGGAGGCAGTTGTTATTGATTGACTGACAAAGGTTCAACCTTTCCCCTTCTCACAAAGAATGAGCATCTCTATAGATAATCTACACTGACAGGACAAAAAGGTCCATCTTGTTTCCTTTTTTCAAGACTATTACCTCCTCTGTCATTCTTCGCAAAAAGGAACTCAGTAAGATAGTCTAGGTGTGATTTGATCTGTCTGTTATCTGCTGTATTGTATAGCGGTAATTGTGTAGTAAATTAAATTGACCCACTATCACATATACTGTAGACAATATGGATAGAACTGGTTGTATGGTTGCACAAGGCAAACAGCAATAAAACACAAGGCACCTTACAACCACTGCCCCGCACACACATACAAGGTTGGCATGTAGCCTAGCAGTTAGCGTGACCCCAACATTATTTAGCTTAATTTGGGGATGCTGTCACTTCAGACATTTTTCCGCCACAGAGAAAAATAGATGGGAAACTGTCGAAGACATCTGTCTCCATAAAACTTTATTTGGAAAATTAGTTGATTATGCAGGGTCATTGGAGAAAATGTTACACTGCAGAAGAAAATGAAATGTAGTGACAAAGCCTTTTTGATGTGCCTGTGTGGCAGTGGAAAGATATCTGGATATGTCTGTTCGCCAAACACATTCAGCAGTCACGGGTAAAGCTCAAAGTATGATTTTTCAAAGGGTGGCGCAGTCGACGTATCGAAAGCCGAGACTAAACCGCCAAACGCCCTTTTTCAGTTTTAACATGCGTGCAATCACACAATACATGTGTGGTCTGCTTGCTGATAAATTCCAATCCAGACACAAGCACAAACATAGAGGACGGGGCTCAATGCAGCTGCACTTTCTCTCTCTCACTCTTTCTCCATCACCCTCTATTTTCATTCATTATTTCTTTCCTCTTTCTAGGGGGAAAATTAACCTCAATCTAGCTCTCCTCTCAAGTGAAATAAGATACGTGTGTTAATGGCCAAAGAGGTCAAGGTCTATCCTTTGGCTGAGGTGTCCACACTCAAAATTAACACACCAGTACTTATATGGACACTGTAAACCAGGCTGGGATGAAGAACTCTAAAAGTCTCTCACTTTAAAGCACAGCTTCGCTAGCTACTAGCTTAATAAAGCCCACCTCTGTCACCTCCACCTAGCTACTAGCTTAAGGCCAAAATGTATATAAGCATTTTGAAAAGATAAACATAAAAATGTCAAAATCTTAATGAAAATGTATATTTTCCTTAGTTTATCATACTGAACTACCGTCATCAAAATATAATGAATTTTAACCACTTTAAAATGGACATGCATACATAATTCCAAAACCCATTTCATAGCAAATGTAACAAGCTTGATTATATTGTAGTAACTTATTTTGAAGAGATGGCGATTGGGTCTAAATGGGTGTTTGGCATTTGGTAGTCTAAATTCTTCAACTGACATTTCCTGAAAGTCAGGCCTCTTTGTCATGTTCTGACCTTAGTTCCTTTTTTATGTCTTTGTGTTACGTTGGTCAGGGCGTGAGTTGGGGTGGGTAGTCTATGTTCTTTTTTCTATGTGGTTATATTTCTGTGTTTGGCCTGGTATGGTTCTCAATCAGAGGCAGCTGTCGATCGTTTGTCTCTGATTGAGAATCATACTTAGGTAGCCTGTTTTTCCCCATTTTGGTTGTGGGTGTTTATTTTCTGTGTAGTGTCTGTTCACCTTGCAGAACTGTTTTGTTTTCTCATCGTTGTTATTTTGTGTAGTGTTCAGTTTTAAATTAAAATATGACGAACACTTACCACGCTGCATTTTGGTCCTCTTCTCCTTCACCAGACAAGAATCGTTACACTCTTCCCACATGCTAACTAATTTTCCTCAGCTTCAGAAGCGTCTACATTCACCAAATTGTGTGTGGTTATCCTTAGGTATATTCTCGAGACTTGCCCAGAGGGAGTTGTTCATATGTTGTCAATTTTTATTCTAGAAGCATTTTCTTGAGAAAAATGTGCCAAAAATGCATTTAACGTACATGTCTTTTAATTTTACAGATAGAAAGATTAAACTGTTATTTATCCACAATCTTCTTTGAGTAAGTCCAGTCCTGGAGTGTCTCAACGAAATTAAACCAAAAATATTTAGGCTGACTTAATCCAGTGTCCTGAAAAAGGAATTTTTACGATTTGCAAATATGCACATATTTCATGAGCTTTCGCCTCATTTGCATATCTCAATAAAAATATTTCAGAATTGTTTGTATCTACATTCAACTGGTAAAAGTGAGTTGTGATATGAATGAGGGGGGAAAATCCAGATTAGGGTGGGGTGCCTGGCCTTAGTAAAGCCCAGCTCTGTGTTGTCAGCTCCACCTAACAAATGGCTCTCGTTAGCATGTTGATGTACTGTACTGTTTGAGAACAGGGACCCTGTCTCTTATCTCATTTAGGGGGAATCGTTGAGATAAATGGAGAGAGTGGTAGCGGTGGCGGCGCGTTAGTAAAGTAAAAAATGCAGGAGAGCGAGCCCAGAAGATTATTAGCAGCGCGCTAGAGTAGATTTGAATGGCGGTAGACCCCCTGAGAACGTTGAGGGAGGCAAAAAAAAAGAATATCCCACCGCTGGCACTGAAAGCACAACAACAAACAAGGGTGTAGTGGAGGTTTTGACACACGCAGGGAATGTTCCGTTCTGTACTGTTTTGCACTGTACTAGCTAGCGCACGTGTAGCGTGTTAGGGCGCTAGCCGCTAAGTGGTCATTAATGTGCTCAGTCTACCGGTGTCTTCCTTACTGCCTTAACATTCGAAAGCACAGCCAACCAGTTAACTAGCAATGTTAAATGCCCATAAATCCCCAGGTAAGATGCATGCTAGATTCTCCTTTGAAGCGGAACATACTGTATTAGTGCAACCACTCGTGCGTCCCCTTGCCTTACGCGCAGCAACTCCCCTGTCGCCGCGGTAATTGCTGAAGTCGTGAAACCATCCTAATGTCTACCACCACGCCTTATTTGAACGTATGGAACGCAGGCTCCCGTTTTTTCCACTCACACCATTTAATGATAAGTCTTGATGTCATATCCTTTCCACCTTCTGTTGAGTGACACCCAATTAAATTGAAAAGGGAAATATTAACAGAGCGACACGTCTCGCAGTGATGTCACCGTCAGTAATGCCTGTTCGGTGTAGATGACGACACAATCAGAAGCCTTTGTGAAGGTATGAGTCACAGTGGTGTGGCGCGTGTACACTGAGTATACCAAACATTAGGAACACCTTCCTAATATTGACTTGCACCCCCTTTTCCCTCAGAATGGCCTCAATTCGTCGGGGCATGGACTCTAGAAGGTGTCGAAAGCGTTCCACAGGGATGCTGGCCCATGTTGACTCCAATGCTTCCCACAGTTGTGTCAAGTTAGCTGGATGTCCTTTGGGTGGTGGACCATTCTTGATGCACATGGGAAACTGTTGGGTGCAAAAAACCCAGCAGCGTTGCAGTTCTTGACACAAACCGGTGCGCCTGGCACGTACTGCCATACCTCATTCTAAGGCACTTAAATATGTTGTCTTGCCCATTCACCAACTGAATGGCACACACACAACCCATGACTCAATTGTCTCAAAAATCCTTCTTTATCCCATCTCCTCCCCTTCATCTACACTGATTGAAGTGGATTTAACAAGTGACATCAATAAGGGATCATACCTTTCTGGCCACTCTATGTCATGGAAAGAACAGGTGTTCTTAAAGTTTTGTACAATCAGTATATTGGAATACGAACACACAATGTGGCATTGAGGCTGCCCTGACAATGACAGATATAACAAGCAGCAGACACAGGGGGATTTATAGAGCAAATCACAAATCACACCAGGAGGGAACCAGCACCCGATAACCTCCACCTTGTAGACACAGCTTGAGCGTGCCCTTTGAGAACACCTCACTCAAGCTGGAAACACATATATATCTGAACACACACGTACAAGCACACACAGGATTGGGTAGTAACTGATTACATGTACTGTAACTGTAATCTGTTACATTACCAGCAAAAATTCTGTAATCAGATTACAGATACTTTTGTCAAGCTAGATGTTTACTTCTAGGATTACTTTCAAATTAGGCAAAATTCATGACACCTTTGTTTTCTCAATGACATTCAAATCAGCATTTAAAATAAGGCTCAAGCTTAAGTTTGGTCCGCCTGACCGAGTCTGACCACATGTCAGAGACCTCTATGATGATACCAAATTTGTTTGATGGATCGTGGGAAAAGAGCAGGAATAGGCTTTTAGGCTACAGTGCAAGCTACAGTATGTCTTCCAATGGTGCGACTGCTGTCGGCATCAAAGATTATACGACCAAGTTGGATAAACGCTTGGAGGTAAGGATGACAGCAGTGGTGTAGGCTACCGGCGATATGATACCACCTAGGCCTATGATTGATATCTACATAGAAATTATGTGAATCACACTGCTGCTCTCTCAATTATTCACATCTTACGGAATACGGATTGTGGTTGTTGTGGATGGCTGTTCACAAATGTACAGTATAGGTGTATTTTACCGCAATAAACATTGAATATAAGAAGTATAGGCTAAATAATCATTATTTATGCGACCCGTGGACAGCCAGTGGACAGCCACATCTGCATAGTGTTGATCCCAGCCTATGGAATATACATTTGAGGGATTTCCTCCATGTCAACTCCTCCATGGTATTTTGTTCCACTGTCACACATACTGTCAAAAACAAGTTTAATTTAAGAAGACCATGAGTAGAGCTTTTAATGGTCAATCTAATTAGTGTTGATTCAAAAACAATGTCCAAAGGCTTAACGGCCACATGGTTTAATCTCACACAGTTTTGACAGATTTCAACAGCTACAAAATTGTCACCCATAAAGATCCTATGACATGAATTAAGTATTCAATTTCTAAATATATGCCGTCGCTATCAAAAATGTAAACAATAGGCCTATAGCAAATGCAGCATATGGCATTCATTTTTCATGTCACTCAAATAGTACTTTTCAGTAGTGCTCAAAGCATGCCATTCCATGAGGGCAGCATTTATTTTTCAACCATGTTTTGGACTGAAGCAATGAGCCCAATCAGTCCTCCATGACAACAACATAAACAAGAGAGTAGGCTAAGTCATTCATTTTTGGGTTATGTTCAGGTAAAACAATTAGACAAATCTACTGTATATTCCATGAAATCCTATTCTTGAAGGTCAAGGGGTATTTAATTAGTTGTAATGACTGGAAATCTGACAGAGTTTGGTTTTTAATATAAATATATGGCCTAATCCTAACCCATAAAGTAAAATGCATCATCCATTTATCACCGGCTATGTAAACGCTAACATTGCTTCATCTTGCATTAGATTTAATTCACTTGGTAATATTCATTTCAGTTTTCTTCTAATGCCTCTTAATGGGAAAGTAATCAGATTACTTCATGAGTTGGGGTAATCCAAGATTACCTTACTGATTACAATTTTGGACAGGTAACAAGTAACTGTAACGGTACCTTACTGATTCCAATTTTATTCAACCATAATCTGCCTGCAATCTGCCTGCAGATAAAGGTAAGAAAAATGTATCAAATCAACTTTGTTCTATGGTCTTTGTTGCCTTGGGGACCTGCTGAAATTCTTGTGAAAAGCATTCTAGGAAACCGGGAGGGCCTGGAGAGTGGCTCTGTATTAACCTCTACCTATAAACCTCTTACATGTTTTAACTCGAGAGTGAAAAAAATAATGTTTTTCTGGGCTCCTCCTTGCACACTTCTGTACCTCATATCGATGATGCTCAAACTCGAACCAGAGCATTTAACACGTTCTCTCCCCACAGATAATGCAATCAATCATTGTCTCCTTTCCTCCAATAATGGAAACCACTTCTTGTCTACTCTGTCTCATTGCCAAGCAACGAGCTACGAGAGAAAAATGGCACACACTCTGTGTCTTCTCCCATTCCTCCTTGTCTCCTTCCCCTCATCTGTACTGTTATGAAAGAACTGGGCCCTGTCCTCCCTTCCTTCTTGTAATCACGGTTATGCCATCACTGGTGTAACCTAAGTTATGCAGTACAATCTCTGCTTACACCTTCTTGACTGTTTGCCTAGTCCTGTATTTATAGGAAAGAGAAGGAACAAACAAACAAACAAACTAGCAGATGAATGAATTAATGAATTAACAAACAATACATTTTCAAATTATTCACAAAGGGCCCTGGAAGCAAAGCATCTATCACCTAGATGTCCCCTGTCCCGTGTTTTCAAACCAGTGAAGCAACAGAAGGAGATGACATTAGGAAGTTACTTCAGACTTTTGAGATCCCTCCCTCCCCTAAAAAAACAACAACAGTATTAGGCTTTGACGTCGTCCTGGAACGAGAACAAAAGTAGGGAAGAAACAGCACGTTGCTCATCCTCCGTAAGAAGGTATCTTCCCCAAACACAAACACAAATGTTTTTTCCACGGCTTGTCACAATTCCCATCCACAAGCAGAAAACACGATTATCTACAGTTGTCACGACGGCATAAACCTAGGACTCATCTTTGGCTGCGACGCTGTAATCACATTTGCACGAGCCACTGGAGGCATGAATTGTCTGCCTCTAATCATATTGGAAACGGCAACTTATTCCCTACATAGCGCACTACATTTGACAAGGACGGCACATACAGTCTGGTCAAAAGTAGTGCATTATGTAGGGTATAGGGTGCCATTTTGAATACAGACACTGCATTTGATAAAATGGATTTAATTGTGATTTTTTTCTCAACGATCTATACAAAATACCCTGTAAAGTCAAAGTGGAAGACAAAATCAAACATTTTGACCCAAAAATATATAAAGACGAAAACATTCATTTATCTTGATTACGTAAGTATTTAACCCTGAGTCAATACATGACAGTCTCTAAGAGCACACCAGGATTGTACAATATTTGCACATATATTTTCTTTTGTTTATTCAAGCTCTGTCAAGTTGGTTGTTGATCATTGATAGACAGCCATTGTCAAGTCTTGCAATAGATTTCAAGATGATTCACGTCCAACTGTAACTAGGCCACTTAGGAACATTCAATGTTGTCTTGGTAAGCAAATCCTGTGCGCACTGAGTGTACAAAACATTAGGAACACCTTTCTAATATTGAGTTGCACCCCTTTTCCCCTCAGAACAGCCTCAATTAGTCGAGGCATGGACTCTATAAGATGCCGTAAGCGTTCCACGGGGATGCAGGCTCATGTTGACTGCAATGCTTCCCACAGTTGTGTCGTGGGAAACTGTTGAGTGTGAAAAACCCAGCAGCATTGCAGTTCTTGACACACTCAGTGCCTGGCACCTACTACCATACCCAGTTCCAAGGCACTTAAATTTTTTGTCTTGCCCATTCAGCCTCTGAACATTGCAGTCAACATGAGCCTGCATCCCCGTGGAACGCTTACGGCATCTTATAGAGTCCATGCCTCGACTAATTGAGGCTGTTCTGAGGGGAAAAGGGGTGCAACTCAATATTAGAAAGGTGTTCCTAATGTTTTGTACACATTTCTTTGTGGGGCCGCACAGCCCTCCATGTGCTCGCCAGAGGTAGCCTGACTGCCATTAGATACCGAGATGAGATCCTCAGAGCCCTTGTGAGACCATATGCTGACACATGCACATTTGTGGCCTGCTGGAGGTCATTTTGCAGGGCTCTGGCAGTGCTCCTCCTGCTCAAAGGCGGAGGTAGCGGTCCTGCTGCTGGGTTGTTGCCCTCCTACGGCCTCCTCCACGTCTCCTGATGTACTGGCCTGTCTCCTGGTAGCGCCTCCATGCTCTGGACACTACGCTGACAGACACAGCAAACCTTCTTGCCACAGCTCGCATTGATGTGCCATCCTGGATGAGCTGCACTACCTGAGCCACTTGTGTGGGTTGTAGACTCCGTCTCATGCTACCACTTGAGTGAGAGCACCGCCAGCATTCAAAAGTGACCAAAACATCAGCCAGGAAGCATAGGAACTGAGAAGTGGTCTGTGGTCACCACCTGCAGAACCACTCCTTTATTGGGGCTGTCTTGCTAATTGCCTATAATTTCCACCTTTTGTCTATTCCATTTGCACAACAGCATGTGAAATGTATTGTCAATCAGTGTTGCTTCCTAAGTGGACAGTTTGATTTCACAGAAGTGTGATTGACTTACATTGTTACATTGTGTTGTTTAAGTGTTCCCTTTATTTTTTTGAGCAGTGTATTTCTATGTGTTTGGCCTAGTATGGTTCTCAATCAGAGGCAGGTGTCAGTCGTTGTCTCTGATTGGGAGCCATATTTAGGTAGCCTGTTTTCTATGGTGTTTTGTGGGTGGTTGTTTCCTGTGTTAGTACCATACGGTACTGTTTCGGTTTTAATTTATTCTCTTGTTCTTTTTTATTTTGGTATTCATTCTTATTAAAAGATATTATGGATACGTACCACGCTGAATTTTGGTCCTCCTCTCCTTCCACCAACGAAAGCCGTTACAGAGGGAGAGAGGAGAAGGCCTCAAGACAGCCCGCTTGGAGTTTGCCAAAAGGCACCTAAAAACTCTCAGACCATGAGAAACAAGATTCTCTGGTTTCTCTGAACTCTTTCACCTGAATGCCAAGCGTCACGTCTAGATGAAACCTGGCACCATCTCTACGGTGAAGCATGGTGGTGGCAGCATCATGCTGTGGGGATATTTTTCAGCAGGGACTCGTATACTAGTCAGGATCAAGTGAAAGATGAACGGAGCAAAGTACAGAGAGATCCTTGATGAAAACCCTAAGTACACAGCCAAGACAACGCAGGACTGGCTTCGGGACAAGTCTCTGAATGTCCTTGAGTGGCCCAGCCAGAGCCCGGACTTGAACCCGATCGAATAACTCTGGAGAGACCTGAAAATAACTGTGAAGCGACGCTCCCCATCCAATACTCCCCAAATACAGGTGTGCCAAGCTTGCAGTGTCATACCCAAGAAGACTTGAGGCTGTAATCGCTGCCAAAGGTGCTTCAACAAAGTACTGAGTAAAGGATCTGAATACATATGTAAATTTGATATTTCAGTGTTGTATGTTTTATAAATTATCTAACATTTCTAAAAACTTGTTTTTGCTTTGTCATTATGGGGTATTGTGTGTAGATTGATGAGGAAAAAAACTATTTAATCCACTTTAGACTAAGGCTGCAACGCAACATGTGGAAAAATAAATGCATATACATTTTGTCTTTATGTATAAAGATACACTCACATATTTACATGTACATGCCAAAACGTATTTAATTTATTCAATGAAACGATACACACACACTTAAGGAAATGTCCTCAGAAAATTTTATAATTATAGGTCATAGCAATACATTGCACAAATTCTACACAAGCAAGGAGAAACACGGACAGAACGACACAGAGAGATTATTCACGCTAGCGTGAGGCATCATTTTCCCTGGAGTGTGTGTGTGTGTGTGTGTGTGTGTGTGTGTGTGTGTGTGTGTGTGTGTGTGTGTGTGTGTGGCAAAGCAAGGGCACAGATGCCCCATGTTTCTCTGATGTACTTTACATGAGGGCACTGAGTCAAACAGAAGAAGGGCAAAACACATCACTGATAAAATGTTATCTAAAAGTCTCAGCTGTTACCCTGACAGAACACGCATGAGGTGTGTGTGATGGATGGCTAGTCGAGATACAGCGAGAGAGCGGAAGGAAGGACTAAAAGTGTGTGGTCACAGTGTTCACGTGCAGCTGCATGTCAAACTTTCCCTTTGATTTCCAACACTACATAAACAACTGATGGAAACATTTCACAGTGCCGTATTTAACACCAAAGTAATTCAACACAATTGAAGGTGTACAATAGACAGATAAGTAAGGAAATGGCTAGTTGATGGATTTTCAGTTGGAGGCTAAATAGAAGTATACAGGACCATCTCCTTCCAGTTTTCCTAAACTTCTAACAACAACATTTTTTGCAGTCTTAAAGAGATTCTCCGGTACTTTTTATGTACTTTTTAGCCAGTAGTTCTGAAAGTAGCGCTCACAAGCCTAAAGTGGTCCCCGAAAATTGCCTACCACGTCGCATATGTGCAGATTTGTGCACCAAGTTATTGCTCTCGCCCTGCTGTGTGTGCATGACGTGCCGCTCGCGTGCCTCTTGCTAGATGTCACTCAAATGGCGAGGGGCTGAAGCTCATGGTTGACCTCGAATTGCTAGGAGGCTGGCCCATGTGGGGACAATGTAGGGAAAAATGGCACGGCACAGCTTCCAGAAAAACAGCCACTTTCAAACTAGGGATTTTGTGGCTCTCCTCATAGATTATGCATGTGTGAACTTCACATTGACACATCAAGCCCAACGCTGGAGGTTTAAAAAATACATTGTAGTCCACAAAGTTCCGGGGTATGTCTCTAAAAGTGGCAATGTTGGCATGAAGTAGCATTAGTTCAGGGTGGTAAGCCATCTCCCTTCCTGGAGAGCTACTGGGTATGCAGGCTTTTCTGGCCCTTCTCTAGCGTACTTGATTCGGCTAGTCAGGGGGTCCTGGGGAGCAGTGAATCTGCGCCTGTGTTCATAAAACGTCTCAGAAGTGCTGATCTAGGATCTTGTCTCCCCTGTCCATGTTGTATTATTCATTATGATCTTAAAAGGCAAAACTGAACCTAAATCACCATTCCTACTCTGAGATGCTTCGATTCAGTTGCTATTCATGGCCCGGCAGAACTGGTTAGTAGAATCAGGTGGGTTATAGTAGAGCTGGAACAAAGTCCAGCAGGAGGCTAATAGCTCCCCACGAGGCCAACTCAATTAGCTGATTAGCTGAGTTAGAAATGTTTAGTGCAGGTGCCTCCCGAGTGGTGCAGCGGTCTAAGGCACTGCGGTTCTTGAGGTGTCACTACGGATCCGGGTTTGATACCGGGCTGTGTCGCATCCGGCTGCGACCGGGAGACCACAATTGGCCCAGCGTCGTCCGGGTTAGGGGGGGGTTTGGCCGGCCGTGATGTCCTTGTCCCTTCGCCCTCAAGCGACTCCTGTGGCGGGCTCATGTTGGACAGTGTTTCCTTCGACACATTGATGTGTCTGGCTTGTGTCTGGCTTCCGGTTGAATCGGGCAGTGTGTCAAGAAGCAGTGCTGCTTGGCAGCGTTGTGTTTCAGAGGACACATGGCTCTCAACCTGTGCCTCTCCCTAGTCCGTACGGGAGCTGCAGCGATGGGACCAGGCTGTAACTACTAATTAGGGAGAAAAAGGGCTAAATAAAATTATTAAATCAATATTTAGTGCAATGGCTACACAGCAAGTGCATTACCAAGTCAAATGCTTTACTATGCCAACCGATCCAGTTGAGAGTTTTTTGTGACCCTTGGTGAACATAACTCAGAGAGAATAGATATAAAATGTTGCGTTCCACATGTTTTGATTTGGGGTCCAGTACTGTTCAGTTTATATACTGTATGTTACCCACGGTCAGCGTTATAAGTAAGCACAGCATTCGTTTTCACTGCTAACGCTGATGATACACAACTTTACATTTTTCTTTCACCACAGGAGTTTAGCTCCACAGATAAATGATGAACTCTATTAGTGATTTAAATACTTGGATGACTCAAGAATTCCTCAAGCTAAATCACGACAAGACCTAGGTACTTATTATTTGAGCCAAAGCACAGAGAGGGAATCTGGCCGCACATTTTAATGCACGGTCAATAAAGATAAAACGGCAGGTAAAAAACCTAGGCGTCATTTTAGATTCTGAACTAAATTTCAAATCACACATTAGGAATATGACCAAATAGCTTTTTACCAACTGAGGAACATTGCCAAGGTGCGGCCGTTTCTATCTCAGGCTGATCGACTCATCTATGCTTTTATTACAAGCAGGCTTGACTACTGTAATGCTCTCCTGTCTGGTATACCCAAGAAAGACATTGGTCAACTGCAAAACATACAGAACGCTGCAGCATGGGAACTGACCAATACCAGACGCAGAGCACACGTTACACCGGTTTTACAGTCTCTGCACATGCTGCCTGTGAGTTTAAGAATTAATTTTAAGATTATTCTATTGGTTTTTAAATCAATCCACGGTCGTGCACCCCAATACCTGTCAGACATGTTTTTGAGTTATGTGCCCGGTAGATCCATCAGGTCCTCTGGCACTGACCTTTCAACTATCCCAAAACCCTGGACCAAGAGGCATGGAGAGCCTTTAGTTACTATGCCCCCAGCCTCTGGAATAGCCTGCCGAAGACCCTGAGGGGGGCCGAAACTGTTGACATATTTAAAGAGATCTTAGGATGCTTCTTTAGTCTTTCAGTTTTTATTGTTATTCTTTAGTTTTATCCTCTTATGTTTGTTGTGTAGTAAATATTTCAGTTGTGTTTCATTGTCTTTTATTTATATTTTATTCCTGTGAAGCACATTGAATTGCATTCATGTCTAAGTAAAGCTTGATTTGATTCAATTACCCAGAATGCTATTTCTGCCCCGCTGACACATTCCCAGCATGCCTTGCCCTCGGAGTGACACAGCGGCCAGACATCGTCTCCCCGAACTCTCCCTCAGAACATGTGTAGCTACTTTCAGCCACTCCGGTGCCGATCCCCTGCCCTTCACGCCCAACAGTAACAAGCAATCGTGGGCATAGTTTTCACACGACACCATCTTTCCATTAGCTCACTGCTAATGTCATGTCAAGCTGTGTCACCATGTTGACTTGCTGCTCTCCACCAATCACATGGGTCCCTCTGTCCAAGACTATGCCTGTATCCGAAATTGCCTGCTATTCCCTATATAGGGCACTACTTTTGACCAGGGATCCAAGACGATTATTTTAACAGGTTTGAGTTATCCCCAGACACAGTTATTCCCATGCCACAGCTGTAAAGAGTACAGGTTATCTATGTGATCACTTCTCTACGTACAGTACATTAGTGCCTACATACCACATTGAACAGAAATATAAACGCAAAAAGTTAAGTGTTGGTACCATGACATTTTCCATATGCACAAAGAGCATACTTCTCTCAAATTCTGTGAACTCTTTTGTTTAAATCCCTGTTCGTGAGCATTTCTCCTTTGCCTAGATAATCCTTCCACCTGACAGGTGTGGTGAGGCATGTCAATAAGCTGATTAAACATCATGATCACTACACAGGTGCACCTTGTGCTGGGGGGAAATAAAAGGCCACTTTTAAAATGTTCAGTTTTGTCACACAACATAATGCCACATATGTCTCAAGTTTTGAGGGAGCATGCATTTGGCATGCTGATTGCAGGAATGTCCACCAGAGCTGTTGCCAGAGAATGTAATGTTAATTTCTCCACCGTAAACCGCAGACCACGTGTATGGTGTCGTGTGGGAGAGCTATTTGCTGATGTCCATGTTGTGAACAGAGTGCCCCATGGTGGCGGTGGGGCTATGGTATGGGCAGGCATAAGCTACGGACAACGCACAAAATTACCATGACGAGATCCTGAGGCCAATTGTGAGGCCCATTTGTTTTAAGGTATCTGTATTCCCAGTCATGTGAAATCCATAAATTAGGGCCTTATCTCAAATGACTGATTTCCTCATATGAACTGTAACTCAGTAAAATCAATGAAATTGTTGCATGTTGCGTTTATATATATCTTTTGTATACATACTGTAAGAACTAATTTACACGCGCCTAAACAAAGGGGTTGAATACTATGCAATGATTGTATTTTAGCTATATTTTTTAATTTGAAATTATATAACATTTTGTGTAGATCAATGACCAACAAATTACAAATGAATCCCACTTTATAAAGCAACAACATTTGAAAAAAGTTAAAGGGGGTTATCGGCTTTCTATAGGCACTGTATGTTGTACAGGGCCGGCTCCAGGCATAAGCGACATAAGTGACTTAGGGCCCCCAGCAGTTTCTCTCTATTTTTGCTAGTAACTGACGGTCACTCAATTAGCCATGTCAGCTAACAATTTTTAGATTGGTAAATGAGTCTAACCAGTTATCTTAACTTGGACGAATACTGACCAGGCACGCAGGGCATGTGCCCAGGGGTTCGACTTCCAGTGGGACCACATTGATTTTGTTAGTCACCAGTAGCGGTGCGTGGGTAAAATCAACAGAGAATCCACGCCAGGGGAAAAAAAGCAATTTTATGTGTTGTGATAATGACCTTTTTTGCTCGATAACCTGTTAGTTCATATGTCTTGACACCGTGATATACAGTGCATTTGGAAAGTAAAATTGATTAAAAATATATATATAATCAATCTACACACAGTACCCCAGAAAGATAAAGTGAAACAAGTTTTTTAAATTTTTGCTAATTTATTAAGTATAAAAAACAGAAAAATCTTATTTGCATAAGTATTCAGACCCTTTGCTATGAGACTCAATTTAGCTCAGGTGCATCCTGTTTCCATTGATCATCCTTGAGATGTTTCTACAACTTGATTGGAGTCCACCTGTGGTAAACTAATTTGATTGGACATGATTTGGAAAGGCTCACACCTGTCTATATAAGGTCCACAGTTGACAGTACATGTCAGAGCAAAAACCAAGCCATGAGGTCGAAGGAATTGTCCGTAGAGCTCTGAGACAGGATTGTGTAAAGGCACAGATCTGGGGAAGGGTACCAAAATATTTATGCACCATTGAAGGTCACCAAAAACACAGTGGCCTCTATCATTCTTAAATGGAAGAAGTTAGGAACCACAAAGACTCTTCCTAGAGCTGGCCGCCCGTCCAAACTGAGCAATCGGGGAAGAAGGGCCTTGATCAGGGAGGTGACCAACAACCCGATGGTCACTCTAACAGAGCTCCAGAGTTCCTCTGTGGATATGGGAGAAACTTCCAGGACAACCATCTCTGCAGCACTCCACCAATCAGGCCTTTATGGTAGAGTGGCCAGACGGAAACCACTCCTCAGTAGGGATTGAAAATGATGCAGACAATTTCATTGATAGAACCCACAATTGATTTGCAAAATTAAAGCTGATCCTTAATCTAATACAGTGACAACTAAAATATTCCCAAAAACGATTTGGTCCAATCAACGTAAGCTAAATATGATGTGGCTGTCCATGGTACTGATTTCTGTGTGTGTGTGTGTGTGTGTGTGCTTGCAAGTGGAAAAAAACATGGTGACTCACCCTAATTGTACAGAAACGCCAGCAATGCCATCCTCCTCTTTCACATTGCCTAAACGGTATATGCCTCTGTCATACAGTTCACGCTTTTAGGTTTAGTTTTCCAAGGATACCTGGCTAAAATGCTTGCTACCCGAACTTCCTTTCATGGGCAACGATGAGCCAGGCCTACTGCATCTAGCTACATGTTGAACTTCCATGCTCTCAGGCCATGGGGCACAATGTACTTTATACATTTATGGTTGGATCAGAATCGCCAATGTCGTCATTGGCCAGTACGGAGAAATAAGTAAAACCACAACCACATTCATTTAGGAATGGGACGATTTTAGCTAGCTAGCTAGCCACTTGAGGGCAACAACACAATGAGATGCAACAATTACATTTTTGGATTCTGATGATGTGATTGGTGTGAAACCAAATCCAAACAGGCTTCCCATGACACTTTTTTTGGTGCACCAGGACCGTTCACAGTTGAACTCAGTTTAGCTCAATGCTGATTGGTTATTATTAAAACATTTTAAATATGAAGGGAGGCCAAATGCTTGCTGGCTTCCCTTGCATTCAATGCTACGGGCAGACATAATGTTATACTCTTTTTGACCAGACAGGATCAAATAGTTGGGCTAAACATATTGAGACAGAAGAATGCTGTTTTGAACACTCGGATGCTTTCTCTGGTGAGATACATTCAGCCTCTTCCGAACTGAAGTACATTTATGAAACACAGCAAGAAAATATACATTATTTTGTATGATTTTTTAAAATGTAATTATTTCTTGGTAATTTCTTTTGGGAAGCCTGGCTTCACTTGGCACCCATGACTACACACCACTGTAAGTCTCTCTCACTCAGACATCGTTAACATGGCATAAGTCATGTCAAAATGTGTAGAATTCAGCATTAAAACTGGAAAATGTTCTCTCCACTATATGACAAAATGTGTAGAACTGCAGAAAAACTTGCTTTAAAACTGCAAAAATGTCTCTCTGCCCCAGTTAAAAATTTGTAGAATTGTATAAAATGTTTAAAATGTGTAGAATTACAGGAAGCAAACTTTAAGACATACATTTTCCCTCCACAGTCAAGAGGGTGGCCACTAAAAAGGTTTTGCCCGCTTGGTGGGGGGGCTCCCCTAAACCACACCTCCACTGGACTATATGTATAGCTAGCAACTAACGTAAACTCACTCACTTTTGAACTTCACCGTGGTCCGTACAATTTCCCTTATTTTAGCGCCCCAAAAACGTAATACTTCCAGATCAACTGTAATGTCAATACCATTGTAAAGCACAATTTCGCCCCTTTCCAACAGAATCAAGTACATGACCCCACGCTGCCCGTTTCTGCATGATTCAAGAAGGAAATGAGCCCCGTCGGATCTTTTTAAAAATGGCGGGTGGGGAAGCGAAACTAATGTGTGATAGTGAGAAGGAGAGATGTTGTGTGGGAAAATAGCTTTTTTTCACTCGATCTGTCCAACTTATCACCTTATCGCCTCTAAAATGTAAATATAACACTATAGAGAGTTTATATAATGTGTCATTACATACCTATTTGAAGGTTTGTGTCGAATTTGAATCGGGTTTTTAGGGCGGTGGTAAAGTGATCTTAGAAGTAAACAGCGGCTTTGAGAATGATGATCGGATGCAGTGATGACGCAAAAAATTACTAGGGATCCCCCCCTTATCCCCGTCACTGTCCATTTCTTGTTTTTAAACAATGAGAGAAGTGCTACACCTGGTGGAGAGAGATTGTAAGACAGAAATAGTTGCTTTATACGTGCTGTACGTTACGGCATGGCACGTCACGATGTAACGGAGGGTCAGTTTTTTCAACTTTTCTCCAATACTATAGAGCCATTACCATGTCGATCAACGCTTGAATAGAAACGTAGTTCACACCCCAGATTTTGAAGTCAACACAGTCGCTACAGTCCCATTAGTTTTCTTTGTAGCCTCATTTGAATGTTGCGGTTGCGCACATTTGTACGGAATGGGGTGAGTTTACGTTAGCTAAATGGAAAATGGTTGTTGAAAAATGGTAGTACATAGCTAAATCTATCCAGTTATCTAATAGATGTTAACTGCTTAACGTTACCCTGAATTGTGAATTTCTCTGAATGTTTACACCTCTTGTCGAGATCAGTGGTGTCTTCATAGTACTTCACCTGGTTGGAAAGATAAAATAAAATCTCCTCGATGGATGCCATTGAAGTGCACGCTACATACAAACAGAAAGCTACAATAACAGTTACAGTAGCTGTAACGTTCGTCTAATTCCTCCTCCTCGGATGAGGAGGAGGAGTAAGGGTCGGACCAAAATGCAGCGGTAAATGTGGTCATAATGATATTTATTATAGTAAAGACGATACACGAAAACACTTTAACAAAACTACAAAACAAATAAACGATGTAGACAGACCTAGACTTGAGAACTTACAAATTACGAAGAACGCACGAACAGGAACAGACTACATACACGAACGACAAACGAAACAGTCCCGTGTGGTAGACATACAGACACGGAAGACAACCACCCACAAACAAACAGTGTGAACAGCCTACCTTAATATGGTTCTCAATCAGAGGAAACGTAAAACACCTGCCCCCTAATTGAGAACCATATCAGGCAACACATTGCACCCAACATAGAAACACAAAACATAGAATGCCCACCCCAACTCACGCCCTGACCAACTAAACACATACAAAACAACAGAAAACAGGTCAGGAACGTGACAGTAGCTACCTAGCTAACGTTAGCTAAATAAAACTGTCTGGCAGCCAGCTACTGTAGCTGGCATGCTGACTAGGCAGGCTGAGGTAAATAATTACTGTAACTAGCAACATCAATCTAAACAGCTTAAATTATTTTGTTCCTATTTAACTATATGTACCTACATAAAGACAAATATATGTTAAAGAAAGAGTGTTCTCTTTCCAGTCTTTTCGGTCTTCTGAAGGACCGTCAAAAACACTGTCCTTGGAGAGCAATTCTGAGGAAATAATTTTGCGTGGACTGAGTGAGCGTGTGTGTGCATCTCTCAGTTATACATACATGTCAGTACATACACACAACAAGTTCTTTAAAAGTGTTTTCCTCACCATCTTAAATTAGCATGCCCGTTTCAAAAAATGTAGAACTAAGAACAGATATAGCCCTTGGTTCACTCCAGACTTGACTGCCCTTGACCAGCACAAAAACATCCTGTTGCGTACTGCACTAGCATCGAATAGTCCCCGCGATATGCAACTTTTCAGGGAAGTCAGGAACCAATATACACAGTCAGTTAGGAAAGCAAAGGCTAGCTTTTTCAAACAGAAAATTGCATCCTGCAGCAATTCCTAAATGTTCCGGGGACACTATAAAGTCCACGGAGAATAAGAGCACCTCCTCCCAGCTACCCATTGCACTGAGGCTAGCAAACACTGTCACCACTGATAAATCCACGATAATCGAGAATTTCAATAAGCAGTTCTCTACGGCTGGCCATGCTTTCCACCTGTCCACCCCAACCCCGGGCAACAGCTCTGCACCCTCCTTTTCTAAAATTATCCGTCCTATATCCATCCTGCCCTGCCTTTCTAAAGTCTTCGAAAGCCAAGTGAACAAACAGATCACCAACCATTTCGGATCCCACCGTACCTTCTCCGCTACGCAATCTGGTTTCCGAGCTCGTCACAGGTGCACCTCAGCCACGCTCAAGGTCCTAAACGATATCTTAACTGTCATCGATAAAAGACAGTACTGTCAGACAGCCGTTTTCATCAACCTGGCCAAGGTTTTCGACTCTGTCAATCACGTATTCTTATTGGCACTCTTAACAGCATTGGTTTCTCTATTGACTGCCTCGGCTGGTTCACTAACTACTTCTCAGATAGAGTTCAGTGTGTCAAATCGGAGGGCCTGTTGTCCGGACCTCTGGCAGTCTCTATGGGGGTGCAACAGGGTTCAATTCTCAGGCCGACTCTTTGTTCTGTATATATCAATGATGTCGCTCTTGCTGCTGGTGATTCTTTGATCCACCTCTACGCAGGCGACACAATTCTGTATACATCTGGCCCTTCTTTGGACACTGTGTTAACAAACCTCCAAACGAGCTTCAATGCCATACAACACTCCTCCCGTGGCCTCCAACTGCTCTTAAATGCTAGTAAAACGAAATGCATGCTCTTCAACCGCTCGCTGCCCGCACCCGCCTGACTAGCATCACCACTCTGGACGGTTCTGACTTACAATATGTGGACAACTATAAATACCTAGGTGTCTGGCTAGACTGTAAGCATCTCCAATCCAAAATTAAATCTAGAATCGGCTTCCTATTTCGCAACAAATCCTCCTTCACCCATGCTGCTAAACATGCCCTCATAAAACTGACTATCCTACCGATCCTTGACTTCGGCGATGTCATTTACAAAATAGCCTCCAACACTCTACTCAGCAAATTGGATGCAGTCTATCACAGTGCCATCCGTTTTGTCGCCAAAGCCCTATATACTACCCACCACTGCGACCTGTATGCTCTCGTTGGCTGGTCCTCGCTACATATTCGTCGCCAAACCCAGTGGCTCCAGGGCATCTATACGTCTCTACTAGGTAAAGCTCCGCCTTATCTCAGCTCACTGGTCACCATAGCAACACCCACCCGTAGCATGCGCTCCAGTAGGTATATTTCACTGGTCATCACCTCCTTTGGCCGCCTTTCCTTCCAGTTCTCTGCTGCCAACGACTGGAACGAATTGCAAAAATCACTGAAGTTGGAGACTTATATCTCCCTCACTAACTTTAAGCAGCTTACCGATGGCTGCAGCTGTACATACACAGCCCGTCTGTAAATAGCCCATCCAACCAACTACCTACCTCATCCCCATATTCGTTTTTGTTTTTCTGCTCTTTTGCACACAGTGTCCTCATCTGCATATCTATCACTCCATTGTTAATTTGCTAATTTGTAATTACTTCGCCACTATTGCCTTACCTCCTTACTTAATTTACACACACTGTATAGAGATTTTTCTATTGTGTTATTAACTGTACGTTTGTTTATCCCCTGTGTTGTTGTTTTTGTCGCACTGCTTTGCTTTATCTTGGCCAGGTCGCAGTTGTAAATGAGAACTTGTTCTCAACTGGCCTACCTGGTTAAATAATGGTGAAATAAAATAAAATAAAACAAGGTCACATGGGGGAGAGGCGTTGTGCCATAAGGTGTTGCTCGTTTTTTTAAACCATGTTTAATATTCACTTAGGCTATATAACACAGAAGGGAGTTCCATGCAATCATGGCTCTGTGTAATACTGTACGCTTCCTTGAATTTGTTCTGGAGTTGGGGACTCTGACAAGATCCCTGGTGGCATATCTGGTGGGGTAAGTGTGTGTCAGTGCTGTGTGTAAGTTGGCAAACAATTAGATATTTCCAACACATTAATGTTTCTTATAAAAACAACAAGTGACGCAGTCAGTCTTTCCCCAACTCTTAGCCAAGAGAGACTGGCATTCATAGTATTAATATCAGCCCTCTGATTACAATGAAGAGCCAGATGTGCCACTCTGTTCTGTGCCAGCTGCAGCTTAACTAGGTCTTTCCTTGCAGCACTTGACCATATGACTGGACAATAATCAAGATGAGATAAAACTAGAGCCTGCAGGACTTGCTTTGTGGAGTGTGGTGTCTTAAACGCAGAGCATCTCTTTATTACGGACAGACCTTTTCCCCTCTTTACAACCATTGCATCTATATGTTTTAACCATGACAGTTTACAATCTAAGGTAACACCAAGTCATTTTGTCTCCTCAACTTGTTCAACAGTCACACCATTCATTGCCAGATTCAGCTGAGATCTAGAACTAAGAGAATGATTTGTACCAAAATACAATGCTCTTAGTTGTAGAGATGATCAAGACCAGTTTATTACTGACCACCCGTTGTAAAACAGACTGCAACTCGTTGTTAAGGGTTCAGTGACTTCACTAGCTGTGGTTGCTGATGCATATGTGGTTAGATCCAAGCATACATGCTTTGTTTAATGCCAGTGGCAGGTCATTGGTAAAAATAGAAAAGAGTAGAGGGCCTTGAGAGAGACACTTTACATGTTTGACATTAGAGAAACTTCCATTAAAGAAAACCCTCTGAGTTATAGAAGATAGACAGCTCTGAATCCCCGATTTGGCCAAGGTTGAAACGACACATACGTTTTCTCAACAACAGGTTATGGTCAATAATATCAAAGGCTGCACTGACATCTAACAGTACAGCTCCCACAATCTTCTTATTATCAATTTCTGTTAACCAATCATCAGTCATTTGTGTCAGTGCAGTACATGTTGAGTTCCCTTCTATAAGCATGCTGAAAGTCTGTTGTTTATTTGTTTACAGAGAAGTAGCCTTGTATTTGGTCAAAAACTATTTTTTCCAACAGTTTGCTAAGAGCTGACAGCAAGCTGATAGGTCTGCTGTTAGAACCAGTAAAGGCCGCTTTACCACTCTTGAGTAGCGACTCAAGAGTGGTGACTTTGACATCCTTCCAGGCTTGAGGACAAAGTCTTTCCTCTAGGGTCAGATTAAAAATATGACAGACAGGAGTTGCTATAGAGTCAGCTACCAACCTCAGTAGCTTTACATTTAAGTTATCAATGCTAGGAGGTTTGTCATTATTGATCGATAACAATTATTTTTACACCTCTCCCACAGTAACTTTACAAAATTCAAACTTGCAATGCCTTTCTTTCATTATTAGAGTTGTTTACATGGGTACGATAGCTCATTGTTCATTGTTGGCATTTCCTGGCTAAGTTTGCCTACTTTGCCAATCATTAAATTGATTGGCAACAACAAATGGTTGTGTGATGAATAAGCCATCTAATTCGATAAAATATGCAGTTGAATGTGTCTTTCTGCCGATAATTTCATTTATAGTATTCCAAAGTTGTTTTCATAATTCTTTTTTTATATTATTTTTATAAAAACATTTCTTTAGGGGGTGGATCAGCTTTAATATTGCAGATGGTTGCTTCCATCAATGTAATTGTCTGCATCAGGTGCAAATCAAATCCAGAACAAGAGCAAAGGACCTTGTGAAGATGCTGGAGGAAACAGGTACAAAAGTATCTATATCCACAGTAAAACGAGTCCTATATCGACATAACCTGAAAGTTTGCTCAACAAGGAAGAAGCCACTGCTCCAAAACCACCATAAAAAAATCCATACTACGGTTTGCAACTGCACATGGGGACAAAGATTGTATTTTGGGGGGAAATGTTCTCTGGTCTGATGAAACAAAAATAGAACTGTTTGGCCATAATGACCATCGATATGTTTAGAGGAAAAAGGGGGAGGCTTGCAATCCAAAGAACACCATCCCAACCGTGAAGCACCGGGGTGGCAGCATCATGTTGTGGGGGTGCTTTGCTGCAGGAGGGACTGGTGCACTTCACAAAATAGATGGTATCATGAGGATGGAAAATTATATATATATATTGATATATTGAAGTAACATCTCAAGACATCAGTCAGGAAGTTAAAGCTTGGTTGCAAATTGGTCTTCCAAATGGACAATGACCCCAAGCATACTTCCAAAGTTGTGGCAAAATGGCTTAAGGACAACAAAGTCAAAGTATTGGAGTGGCCATGACAAAGCCCTGACCTTAATCCTATCAAAAATTAGTGGGCAGAACTGAAAAAGCGTGCGCAAGCAAGGAGGCCTACAAACCTGACTCAGTTACACCAGCTCTGTCAGGAGGAATAGGCCAAAATTTACCCAACTTATTGTGGGAAGCTCGTGGAAGGCTACCCAAAACGTTTGACCCAAGTTAAACAATTTAAAGGCAATGCTACCAAATACTAATTGAGTGTATGTGATGGGAATGTGATGAAAGAAATAAAAGCTGAAGTAAATCATTATCTCTACTATTATTCTGACATTTCACATTCATAAAATAAATTAGTGATCCTAAATGACCTAAGACAGGGAATTTTTACTAGGATTAAATGTCAGGAATTGTGAAAAAGCGGAGTTTAAATGTATTTGTCTAAGGTGTATGTAAACCTCCGACTTCAACTGTATGTATGTATGTATGTATGTATGTATGTATGTATGTATGTATTTACCTGTGTGTGTCTGTGTATGTGCACACGTGTGCATTTGAATGAGAGTGTGTGTACAGTATATGCATAGGTACAAACACCTGCACAGCATCAGCGTCAGGCAAACCGGCATTAGCTGTAAAAACACTTCCCCCTCAGTGTCATTCAAACTTACTTTTATACCCCCCATATATCTTTCAACTATGCTGTGATGTTAAACATACAATTTCAATCTATCTAATCGAATAGAATCCACAGATTGCAAGTTGAAGATAAATACTTTTACTAAGAGTATTAGTATATTAGTAATAGACTGACCCGGTCTCTCCAGATCTCCTAACAGTACTATTTCTAAGGTAAATTTTAGGTCAATGTTATGCATTTTCAGCCATTCCTGAACCTGAGATCAGAAACAGGCTACATTTGTTATCTTGTTGTTGTTAGGCACACGCTTCAGCTCCATTCAACCCCTCCCATCTATCTCTTAACATCTTCAATATTGGATTTCTATTTCCCATATATTTTTCAACTGTGCTGTGATGTATCACAAAAGTACTGAACCGTTCTATTCTCATGCTTTATACAGATTGTAAATTAAGGATAAATTTTTTTTGCTAAAATAATTATTATATTATTGATCGATTGACTATGACTTTTCAAATCACCAAGTATTGCTATCTGCAGCGTTTGCTCTAGGGAAATGTTGTATTTCCTCAGCCATTCCTGGACCTATGACTAAAAATGAGCTACATATGGACAGCAACAAAATAAATGATCTAATGACTAATGGCAGCAAAATCTGCAGAGCTGGGAAGATTGTATCCCCCATATATATAACATTCTATTGGTTGCAAGAATTTTGTATTATATTTTAAATAGAAAATGTTATGTTTTGAATCCAGCGTCGTTTTGCGTGTCAATTCATTAACCATGTACCATGGAATCGGTACATTGAAAATCTCTTCCCAACTATTTTGCAATTTATATGCACAGCTGTCAAATGTTTGGTCGTTAAATGAAACTGGTATATATTTTATTTATCACTATTTTCTTTAACCAATTTGGTCTTTAATGCAGGGCCCGACAGACAAGTTCCTTACTTTTCCCCCTTCCACTTGCCTCTTCAATTTTTGTGGTAATGCTGCAATTAGTTGGTTGTAATTTTGTGTAGAGCAGACATTTCCATATGTCTGTGTTAGCTGCATGCGTGACATAACTCCACCAGTCCTATTTATGATATATTTTACAAAGATTACACCTTTTTTAAATATTTTATCGAAAAAAAAGTGTTTTTATCAGGTAGTATATTTGAGTTTAAACACAATCTTTGTTGTATTATCTGTTCTGTCTTTTCAGGTGGATGTAACTGAAATTGCATCCAACTTTCTATGGCTTCTTTAAAAAATAACTATATTTTTGAGATTATTTCGTTTTCAAATAACCAAATGTGAGCGGTTGTAATCTGAATTAAGGGAAAAGGGGCATTCTTGAACATGGGGTGAGACATTCTTACTAATTTACTAGAGAACCATTTCGGATTTAAGTATAACTTTTGTATGACTGAAGCCTTTAGTGAGAGGTCTAATGCTTTAATATTAAATCATTTCTGCCCTCTGAATTCACATTCATTATATAAATAGGCCCTTTTCATTTTGTCTAGCTTGCCATTCCAAATAAAATGGAATATTTTTTGCTCATATAATTGAAAAAGCAGGTCGCTAGGTGTAGGCAAAACCATAAGCAAATAGGTAAACTGTGATATGACTAAAGAGTTCATCTGTCACGCCCTGACCATAGAGAGCCTTTTATTCTCTATGTTAGTTCGGTTGGGGTGTGACTAGGGTGGGTTATCTAGGTTATTATATGTTTATGTTGGCCTGGTATGGTTCCCAATCAGAGGCAACTGTTTACCGTTGTCTCTGATTGGGGTTCATATTTAGGCAGCCTTTTCCCACTGGGTTTTTGTGGGATCTTGTTTGTTTGTGTGTAGTTGCCAGTGAGCACTGCATTTGACTTCACGTTTCGTTTTGTTCGGTATTGTTTTGGTGAGTTTCATTTATTAAACATGTGGAACTCTACGCACGTTCCGCCTTGGTCCGTTAATTCTACAAACGATCGTGACATAATCAGGGTGATTTTTCCACAAATAGACAGGTATTTTCCTTTCCATGGTAGCAAGATCTTATCTATTTTTGCTAACTTTCTGTTAAAATGTATTGGAGTGAAATTGTTTCTTTCTTTCAGGATATGTATACCGAGTATGTCCACATCCCCGTCAGACCATTTTATTGGTAAACTACACAGTAATGTAAAAGTATAATTTTTTTTGTGATCCAATATGTAATACAGTACATTTATCATCATTTCGTTTTAATCCAGAGAGGTCAGAAAAAGTATCTAGATCCTCTATGAGGCTGTGGAGAGATTCTAATTGTAGATTTAAAAGAAAACATGAATCATCAGCGTACAATGACACCTTTGTTTTTAAGCCACGGATTTCTAATCCCTTAATATTATTGTTGAATCGCATTTTAAAAGCTAACATTTTGATGCCAATAATACATAGATATGCCGATAGTGTACAACTTGTTTTACTCCTCTTGACAGTTTAAAGCTCCTTCAGGATCCGTGGGTCCCCTGCGGGATGGTTGAGCTAACGTAGGCTAATGCGATTAGAGGTTACAACTTTCTGAGATGCAGCCATTACTTACTATTTTACACCTAGAGTTACTATATATAACTTTAACCCATTTTATAAGAGATTCTCCAAAATTGAAATATTCCACGCATCGAAAGCCTTTTCAAAGTCAGCTATGAAAACCAGACTGGTTTCCCCGATACTTCATAGTGTTCTATTGTTTCCAGTACTTGTCTTATATTACCTCCAATGTATTATACATGTAAAAAACCTGTCTGATTAGGATGAATAATATCTGACAAAACCTTTTTTAATTTTATGCACCAGCCACTTAGCTAGATTTTTTGCATCTGGACTGAAGTAAAAACAGCCGAAACTTGACTTTGTCTTGTCAGACCGTTCAGAAAGAAGAAATACAAGAACATTTGATTTCAAACACTCCATATTTAAGAACTATTTGTTAAACATATTTCCTTCTCACAAACAAGCATTTTCTGTTTCCCCAAATTGTCATTTTTCTTGTATTTCCCAGTAACAGTAACACTTGCGTGTGATTTGACCCTTTTGGTCAACATGATCCCTTCAGTCTTCTCTCCACATGTTGAACGTAATGTACGTGTGTGCTTTGCAGATGTATTTATTGCATTTTAGTGGTGCTGGTTTTACGGTCTTGCCGAGGGAGGCAGAGCAAATCGTGTAGGCCCTGAAACAATTTTGATTACATTGGTAGCTAACAGTCTACCTTGACTTTGTTGTGGTGACGGTGACCATTCTATATTACCGTCTTTAGACTTCCATGTCCTCTCTTCTCTGGGTGATGGTTGTTGCTCTCTCTCTCTCTCATCTGATGGAGGAGATGGTATGGCAGACTCTGAATCCTCTTCACCAAAAAACTCACAATCTGGATCATCAACAGCATTGTCCTCTATCTCTGAAGTGTCCTCTGTCTCTGAAGTGTCCTCTATCTCTGAAGTGTCCTCTATCTCTGAAACCTCTTCTTCTATTTCGCTGTCAGAGTCCAGAATTCGTGACGAGGCTTCATTGACTGAACATCTTTTGGAGCTCATTTTTGAGTGTCTGTGTCAGAGATCTGCTGCTCTCGCACTGAGAACATACTTATACAAATTCAACCAGAACCAGACTAAACAAAACACATTAAATGCACTTGTTTAATTTGGACCTGTGCAAATATATATACATATGAAAGCCTCTGGGTCAAAATGACCCACGACATCAAGGTTTGTGTTCAAAATCTACACAGACATTCCACAACACGTCAGTGTATCCACATTTTGAAGTTAGGTTTATGACCCTAAATGAGTAATTTAATTTAATGGAGAAGAAGAAAGGTTAACTAGATTTTAGACAAGTCAAAAGTGGAAATTGGTCAAATTGAATTCAATTTGACCCGCAACATAATATATTCATATATCCACTAATAATATATCCATGACATTCAAGATTTCCTTAAGTGCCTGAGGGTGATAGTTTGCAGTGTGATTTCCTTTACAGTCCATAGAGGTATTTAAAACTGTATTATAATCTCCCACCATAATAATAGAGTCTTGTGTTGCTTGTAGAGTTGATCAATTCTTAAATATATTCAAAGAAGCTTGGATCATCATTATTTGAACCGTATAGGTTAAAAAGACATATTTGTTTATGGTCCAATAACACATTTAAAATCATCCATCTACCTTAAGGATCTGTTAATTAATATCATCCCTTATGAATTTATTTGCCCATGGGAGAAATATATTTCGCCCCCTCAGTCCTTTATCCACAAAATGTAATCAAAAATTGTTGAATGAGTTTCCCGTAAAGAGTAGATATTATATTCCTTCTCTTTTAGCCAGGTAAATACTTATCGTTTTTTCTTATTATCTGCTAAGCCATTACAATTATAAGTGGAAATACTTATTTCAACAATTATTATAATGAGACACAAGTTTCAATCCCATCGCCCCGGAGAGACCGGGACCCATCCTTCGAAAAGAGCACACAGTGCCACCCACAGGACAGAGGCAGATCAACCTCCAAAAGCATTTCAATCTCCCTCTCTTCGATTTGTATTATATATAGCTATTAATAAATATATACTACCATTCAAAAGTTTGGGGTCACTTAGAAATGTCCTCATTTTTGAAAGAAAATCACACTTTTTGTCAATTAAAATAACATCAAATTGGTCAGAAATACAGTGTACACATTGTTAATGTTGTAAATGCTATTGTAGCTGGAAACGGCAGATTTTTTTATGCAATATCTACATAGGCGTACAGAGGCTCATTATCAGCAACCATCACACCTGTGTTCCAAAGGCACGTTGTGTTAGCTAATCCAAGTTTATCATTTTAAAAGGCAAATTGATCGTTAGAATACCCTTTTGCAATTATGTTAGCACAGCTGAAAACTGTTGTCCTGATTTAAAGAAATAAAACTGGCCTTCTTTAGACAAGTTGAGTGTCTGGAGCATCAACATTTGTGGGTTCGATTACAGACTCAAAATGGCGAGAAACAAAGACCTTTCTTCTGAAACTCATCAGTCTATTCTTGTTCTGAGAAATGAAGGCGAGAAATTAGAAAGAGAGAATGCCAAGAGTGTGCAAAGCTGTCATCAAGGCAAAGGGTGGCTACTTTGAAGAACACTTTTTTGGATACTACATGATTCCATATGTGTTATTTCTTAGTTTGGATGTCTCCACTATTATTCTACAATGTAAAAAAAATAGTAGAATAATGAGTAGGTGTGTCCAAACTTTTGATTGGTACTGTTTATACACACTGAACAAAAAAAGAAATGCAACATGCAACAATTTCAACAACTTTCATGAGTTACAGTTCATATATGGAAGTCTTTCAATTGAAATAAATTCATTAGGTCCTAAACTGTGGATTTCACATGACTGGGCAACAGCCTGGGAGGGCATAGGCTCAGCCAATTGGGAGCAAGGCCCACCCACTGGGGAGCCATGCCCAGCCAATTGGAATGAGTTTTTCCCAACAAAAGTGCTTCATTACAGACAGAAATACTCCTCAAATTCTGTAAAACAACATTGGAGGTGGCTTATGGTAGAGAAATTAACATTATTCTACAACAGAAAATAGTAAAAATAAAGAAAATCCCTGGAATGAGTAGGTATGTTCAAACTTCTGATTGGTACTGTATGTATTGGTATGTTAATACAGGACTATTAAAGGCCCAATGCACTATTTTTGTGTGAAAATATATTTTATTATGATTTTTCAGGGGGGGCTGCAGCACCCTCAACCCCCCTACTTCCCGCCGCTATGATCGTGCGCTTGTGTGTAAAGAAGCTTGAGTGAATGATTGTGACGCTCGGCTTTAGGGAAAGAGCATCTGTGTATTTTAGAGAGATTATTTATTTTATTGTAGACCATTCAATATATTGCTAAAATATTCCCAGTCGTTTGAAAACCAAATGATTAAATGCTTCATTTTCTATTTTGTTTTCAATGTTGTCTTATAACATTTGCATAGCCTAAAAAAGGTTTCTGGCCAAAAGTAGTGCAATACATAGGGAAAGGGGTGCCATTTGGGACACATCCTAGCTCGCTCAGTGGCCCTTGGAGAGGTAGCCCTCACAACAACATAGATTAGAGAGAGAGAGAGAGATGAAAGTCATCCAGGAAGTGTCATGTCAAATTCCTCTATAAGTCCTTGAGAAGGTTATCAATTTTATGTAGTAGCGTGTTCATCCACTCTTCTCGGAGTGGGTGAAAACGCACTTTGGTGATGAAATTTCACTTCCTTATGTTATAACATTGATTTTACCTAGACAAATATGATTCTTCATGTTTTGAATAGTTCAGTGGGGTCTTTCTCTAACATATCATTAACATTCTATCACAAAAATTGGATTCCGTAACCTAATACAGATTTATCGCCAAAACTTTTGAGGATTTTACATTTTGTGGTTGTCGTCTTCCAAGTTGTTTACACAGGTTGCAAATAGAAAAATTAGCATGACACGAGCTGAATTAAATGTAAAAGGCTTTGAAAATACAACTATTGTGGTACGCTCGGTTGACATTTCACAAGATACACTTCTTTTTGTGAGAAGTCTTAGAAAATTAATAGGAACTATGCATTAATATGAACAATGTGCACTAAAATATGTAATGTCTCAAAATGGTTTCATGTCCACATGATTTGAGAAGAAAGATGACGAGTTAAGTGCCAACCTTGTCAGGTAGCCTCATTTCCCACACGGCATTCAGCCTAGCTGACGCGATGCTATTTTCCAGATTTATGAGCACTTCTTTTCTGGCCTCCATTGACTTAATCCCCTTAATGCTGACCAACTCCAATACATGTTGAATGATTATGATAGAGAGCTGAGGTTTGGACCATTGTTTTCCATTATCTACACAATTAACATTTATCTACACAATTATTATTTTACCCATCGGTCAAAATATGCGTTATTCATTGGCCACCCTTTATGGAGAGAGACAAAATGGCTTTTAAACTTTAAAAAGTTTCCTAGTAAACAAACATTTACCATTTTGACCCTTTGTCCCGCCTCCTGCAACCAACCAATCATGTCCCAAATTTCATCAACAATTTCAAATACCACGAATTTAGAAAAAAATATTGATTTGTCCCGTATTTCAGTCAGACATTCCAAGCTGTCTGGGCAATGCATCTTTTTGTGGGGGAAGGATGAGGCGAGCGACGAACACGGGTGTGCGAGAGATACTCAGAGGAGGAGAAACAAGTTATTGAAATCACACTGGCCCGTAGGCTGTCCAATCCCATTACATTAGGATGAAAATCAGCAGCCCCCCCCCCCCCCCCCCCCCCCCCCCCCCCCGTACACTGCAGGGAACAAACAGCAGCACATTGCACGCAACTAGCTAACCTAACTCAGCATGGTATGTGTGTGGATGTGATGGGGAGGATTAGGGGGGGGGAGGAAGTGTGTGTGTGTGTGTGTGTGTGTGTGTAACGGATGTGAAATGGCTAGCTAGTTAGCGGGTACGCGCTAGTAGCGTTTCAATCAGTTACGTCACTTGCTCTGAAACCTATTAGTAGTGTTGCTCCTTGCTCTGCAAGGGCCGAGGCTTTTGTGGAGCGATGGGTAACGACGCTTCGTGGGTGACCGTTGTTGATGTGTGCAGAGGGTCCCTGGTTCGCGCGAGGGGACGTACAAGGAGGAGGTTGAAAGGGGGGTGAGTGTAACGGATGTGAAATGGCTAGCTAGTTAGCGGTTACGCGCTAGTAGCGTTTCAATCAGTTACGTCACTTGCTCTGAAACCTATTAGTAGTGTTGCCCCTTGCTATGCAAGGGCCACGGCTTTTGTGGAGCGATGGGTAACGACGCTTCGTGGGTGACCGTTGTTGATGTGTGCAGAGGGTCCCTGGTTCGCGCGAGGGGACGTACAAGGAGGAGGTTGAAAGGGGGGTGAGTGTAACGGATGTGAAATGGCTAGCTAGTTAGCGGGTACGCGCTAGTAGTGTTTCAATCAGTTACGTCACTTGCTCTGAAACCTATTAGTAGTGTTGCTCCTTGCTCTGCAAGGGCCGAGGCTTTTGTGGAGCGATGGGTAACGACGCTTCGTGGGTGACCGTTGTTGATGTGTGCAGAGGGTCCCTGGTTCGCACCCGAGGTCGGGGCGAGGGGACGTACTAAAGTTATACTGTTACATTGATGCTGTTGACCCGGATCACTGGTTGCTGCGGAAAAGGAGGAGGTTGAAAGGGGGGTGAGTGTAACGGATGTGAAATGGCTAGCTAGTTAGCGGGTACGCGCTAGTAGCGTTTCAATCAGTTACGTCACTTGCTCTGAAACCTATTAGTAGTGTTGCTCCTTGCTCTGCAAGGGCCGCGGCTTTTGTGGAGCGATGGGTAACGACGCTTCGTGGGTGACCGTTGTTGATGTGTGCAGAGGGTCCCTGGTTCGCGCCCGAGGTCGGGGTGAGGGGACGTACTAAAGTTATACTGTTACATGTGTGTGTGTGTGTGTGTATGAATGAATGTTCACCAAAGATTGTATGTGCAGAGCCCCTGGAGGACATTGTGCATAACACACACACACACACACAGCCCCACCCCACCCCTGTAGTATTTCCGAACCGCCTCCTGTGCAACAGAGGCAGTCATCTCCCCAGTGACAGTATGCCTGCGGATTTTTGTGCCGTTATGAATGAATACGAGTACAGAATGAATTTGCGTGTTTGTGTGTGTAAAAACGTGAATGAATGTTCCCAAGCGAATATGACGGGAAAAAGCCTATTGAATTAATGCAGTGTGGATGATGGACAGGCATAAATGAACATGGAGAAGGAATATGAAGAAGTTAATTTAGAGGCAGAGACAGTCTAGTGTGTGTGTGTGTGTGTGTGTGTGTGTGTGTGTGTGTGTGTGTGTGTGTGTGTGTGTGTGTGTGTGTGTGTGTGTGTGAGGGGAAAATAAGGAATGAGCACAAGTGAAAGAGGCAGGGTGAATGGATACTGGTTGGACTTTATTTCACAGTACACAGATAACCAGATGTAAACGGTCAAATGGTAATTGCTGTATTAACCTAATATTTACATTGTTTTTTGGGGATTCATCAAAACATGTGCAAGCGGTTACATTTTGGTACAAGGTCGTTACCAACTGTGTTCAATTCCTTGGGTCCTTACTACAGTGTAATTACACTGTAGCAAGTATTGTAGTTTATTGTATTAACTCATAGTTACACTGCAATAACAACATGGTAATTGCAGTCTGTAAATGCAGAGGTGTAACAATGAATGCTTGTTACCATGCTTGTTACAAAGGGGCAAATTTCCACTAGATTCACCAATTTAGTGTTTTGTTTTTCTCAACTGCATCTGATTCAGTAACAGCTGTCACAAGGTTGTAATCTCTTATGGACAGATTATCTGGGTGTCCGAGATTACAAAGGTCGGAAGCTTAATAGGCTCTAATTATCTACCTGTGAATGCACACTCTTCAAAATCTCCACTATATGTTGTTGCTAAAAATGTAGATATAATTAATGTGTACATTACCCATTATGACAACCTGAATCTTTCCATCCAGGTGAGAGAAAAAATACACAAATACACAATAAAGTACATGTACTATGTAACGTCCTGACCAGAGTTCTTATGTGTTTTGCTTGTTTAGTGTTGGTCAGGACGTGAGCTGGGTGGGAATTCTATGTTGTGTGTCTAGTTTGTCTGTTTCTGTGTCCAGCCTAATATGGTTCTCAATCAGAGGCAGCTGTCAATCGTTGTCCCTGATTGAGAATCATATATAGGAGGCTTGTTTTGTGTTGGGATTTTGTGGGTGATTGTTTCCTGTCTCTGTGTTTTGTCTGCACCAGATAGGTCTGTCTCGGTTTTCACATTTGTTATTTTGTTACTTGTATTAGTGTTACTGTTTATTCGTCTATTAAACATGTTGAACACTAGCCGCGCTGCATTTTGGTCCTCTCCTTCATCCCAGGAAGAAAACCGTGACATACTATGTGCATAAGTACAGTGTAATTACTAGGTGTTACAGGATTTAGCTCGTTAAAATTAAGGGGGTACTTTGAGTATATTGAGGGGGTTGAGGGGGTACTTACTTGTAATTAATGTCTACTTATATAGTACATTACCCATCCTGACAACCTGGCCCTCATTGTAAGACTTCCGGAAGCGCCATCCAAGTCGGAGGATAAACACATTAGTACACCACAGTCAGAATACATGTAATATCCGCACAAGTACAATGTAATTACTAGGTGTTTAGGATTTAGATAGTTAAAGTGAAGTGTATCTTGAGGGGTGCTTACTTGTAATTATTGTGTACATACAAAGTACATTACCCATCCTCACAATCTAATAGTCAGCTTCTGAAAGCGCCATCCAAGGGAGAAAATATATACAAGGACAAGGTTATCGCTAGTTGCTACACAAGATTTAGCTATTTATGAGCAATTTCTATATAGTTACTACAAACAAAAGATGAGTTTCTACTTTAGTCAACTTTACTACAACATGTCAAAATGCCTTACATTTCTTACAAAATAATAATGATTTTTATTGTTAGCTTAATAATTGTATTAATTAGATTAAACAAAGGTATAGGCCTACTCAATAAAATAAAACAGAACCATTATAGTGGTGACTTATGTATGTAGCCTATAGTAAGTAGCCTAGATAGATAATTTAGAAAAATATCACTGTCTCTTTCTTTCTAACCTTACAAGTAACCATGGAAATCCACAACTCTGTCGCTGTCTTCATCTGTTTCTTCTTGTAAGCATTTTTCTATCCCGGAGTCTTAGACCTTGTGGCAATCTGTGGTAAAGAAGAGGAATGTATGACAATTTACCATAGACACAGCATTACCCTATAGTAGTATTATCATGATCCTTAATAGTTTAGGCCTAGTTACAGTAGCTAGCTACTTAGCTAGTTGTTGTGTTATCCAACTAGCAATAATAGTGCTTGCTAACACTAATAAGTTAGCTAATGTTAGTCTTTAGCGACACTGAAAAGGAACTAACTTTACTCATAGTGTATGTTGACACAAGTAGATAGCCAGGTCCAGGCAAGATAAGACATCAAACCCAGTTAGCTTGCCAAAGTTAGTTAGTTAGCAAGCGAATAACGACCATATCATAGCTATTTGCCAGCTTTATGTAGCTACCTAGCTAGTCAAGGTTAGAAAAATAGCTAGCTAGCTAATCCCACAAAAGTATATTCTGTATGGTAAGTTACTAGCTAGCTAGCCTAGTTGATAGGACAAACAAAAATGTCAGCTAGCAGTTTAGTTAGCTACAGTTAGTTAGCTAGCCAACCGAACGCTAACCAACAAAATTAATGTATTCATAAAAGCAAAACAAATTGCATGGAAAACGTACTCTCTCTCCTGTGTTGACGTTTTTGTCTCGTCTACAGCATTGTTTCTTTTGAACAATCTCTCATGTCTGGATTTTGCACACTGACCAAAGGAGGTTGGTGGCACCTTAATTGGGGAGAACGGGCTCGTGTTAATGGCTGGAGCGGGATCAGTGGAATGGTATCAAATACATCAAGCACATGGTTTCCAGCCTCCACTGACACTGAACTTCTTTTCGACCTCATTCTTTGCACACGTTCGAGGTCGCCGTTATTTCGAGCATGTTGTGCAAACATTTAAATCTACAGTGTATCAGTTGATTTAGACTCTGATTTCACCAGGTTACAGTTAACTCCCTGTATTGACTGATATTGTGTTGCAGTCCCCTTTCCACCCAAGACAAGATAAACAGTACTTTTCTCCCCAGTCAGAAATGAATCTCTTGGTCCATCTGTGCACCTAGCGGTTCAGCCAGTCTGGCAGCTTTTGGAGAAACCCTCCGAGATTACACTCAAACCCAACAGCTACAGAAAGTGGTGAGAAAATGGCTGGACAGAGAGGATAGAGCTAGCAAATGACAGTCGCCACTTAAAAATCCAATAGGGAAAAGCTTAAAGACTTGTTATTTTGCCAAGATGGCAGACATAAATCTTAAGAGCTGCTCATTGGCCTTATCATTGGGGGCACTTCTCCTCCTCCTCCCCCACTACCCCCCTCCCTCCTCCGCTGCTCTTCTGTTCAGTTAGCTGAACTCAGGGTCATTCTTAGTCATTATCTCCTAGACACGTTAGCATGGTCCACGGGCCCCTCATACTACACCCACTGACACTAATCAGCTAATGAGGTATCTCTCTCCTTTTCTCTTAATTTTCTCTTTGTTCCCCTTCCCTCTTCCCACACTGCTCTGTGGCACTGGGATTTCTATTTCCTTCTAACTGGCTCAACAATTATATTAGTTAGGAAGGAATCCGACAGGGGCCAACATGTAGCGGGGAGCGTTGAATAATTCATGGGAGGGTTGCCAAGCTCCCAGCTTTTTAAACGGCACAAGACACAATGGGCACTCCCCCAGGGACACAATTGTTGGCTGTGGGTTCAACAATGAAATCAGTATTGGCCACGGGGGAGTGACTCAGGGAGTGGTGGGAGACAGACAGCCGCAAATTAAATGATGAATGAAAATGATAATTGTTGATGTCAGCAGGGGCGCAATTTTCACTGGGGACAGGGGGGGACATGACCCCCCTGTCCCCCCCCCCCACACATTCAAAAAAAAATGTTTGTCCCCCCCAGTTTTATCATTGCACTGTGATACTCAAAGTGGCCTCGGTGTGATTTAGGACCATGCGTATGCCTCAGAGCGGTCAGATAGGTAGGCTGTTTGGCAGTTTCAGCCAACTGGATTTAGTACCATGCAGACACTGCATAGCATGCCTACAGGCTGTGTGAAGGCAAAGCTTCTGAAAGACATGGTACTGCTGTCTGCAGCTGCTGTCTCTGTGTGTGTTGCACTTTTCTCAGAGTTATAAAAGCAAGCAGAGCAGAAACCGGCTACTCTATAATTGACTAATGTAGCTGGCAAGGTATCTGCTGTTTGACTTAACGGAAAAAAAATATTCCCACTGCTGAACTAGTAGTGCAATTGACATATAACGTTAGCTACGGTACTGTTTCCTCCCCTCTCGACTGAAGTTCTGTCTGAAGAGAATGAACTATCTCGCTAGTAACTACCACAGCCAGTTCAGCATTAGTGTCTAGCTATCTGTCAGGTAGCAGTATCTAACAGCGGTTGTGTGTATGGAAATGTTTTGTAGCCTTTTTGTCCCGTTTCAACAGAAGGCAATTAACTTGGCTAGTTTTCGTCAGTTGATGTACCATTAGAGCTATCCAAAATGTGGCTAACATTAGCTAGCTAGCTCACTAACTTTAGCTATTGTTTTTGCCTCAATCACACGAGACCTGAATCAAACGATGAAACCTATCGGCCAAACGATTGAAGACGGGTATTGTGACGTTTATCGACAGTGAAATGTGAGTGTTTGTTAGAGTCAGTGTAGCAATGTAACATTATTGATCTGTCCGTTTCCATCGCTAACTCCCTACTTTTCACACTGACACAGTATAAATAGCTCTGCAAGCTACACTATAATGGTGCACAATCGGTGCACAACACTATGCTCATCATGTCTTAGCGGGATCAGATGACAGGTGTCCCAGCAGGGTCAGACATCCAGGGAAGACCGGTCCATGGAGCTCAGGTGAATTTTGCAGTATATTATAACAATCAGTGAATGGATACAAAGTTCCATCTTGAGTTGATGGGCTACAGTCTGGGATCTGGGAATAATGGTCATTTGAATTATTGAATCATTGGTTCTATTCTTGGAAAATGTAATGTATAAATGTACACCAAGGTAATTCTTTGTCATGCCTCATCTGAGCAGGATCAAATGGTGACAGGGGTCTCAGCAGGGTCAGGCAGTCAGGGAAGACCAGTCTGTGACGGCGCTGAGGTGAACATTTGCAGATGCAACACTTTACTCTCTCAGTGCAGCAAACACCGGACAAGCCAGAAGCTTCAAAGATTGAAACTATTTTAACGCAGTCTGTCAAACCTCAAGTTGATTTCCAAACTGTATTCAAGGTCAATAGAGGCTTTTCCCAATGACACAGAACATGTCAAACAAAAATGTGAGGAAGACCTGGGAGACACTACTGATGATGATGATGAATGGATTCAGATATGCCCAGTCATGTTCAATAAAATCCCAGACATAAATTAGTGCAGTTGAAGACCATCTGTAGAACATATATGCCAGTGAAACTGAATATCATGGACTCAGAAATGCAATTCCTCTGCTGAAGGTGTAAAACACAAAAGGGGACATATTTGCATGGTATGATCTTGTAAAGGCTGACTGAATTCTAGCAAAGAGTATGTTCTTTTATCTCTGCATGTCTACAGATTCTCCCTTCTCACTGTTTTTGTTTGCTTGGAAATGTTGATACTGGAGACTGTTATCAGAACAAACTGTGTAACCTAGCATTTATAGCTGCTAAGAAATGCATTGCCATTAATTGGAAGGTTGGTTATCCTCCCACAATGTCACAATGGGCGGCAGAAATGTCAAGTTACGTATCACTAGATTTGTTTCACTATAAGATTAAGGGTATACTGGGTGCCTTATACTGTAGGTCTGGATTCGTTATATGGAATACTGTATGACAAAAGGGGTCTGTAAAGAAAACATTAGATTTTTTTTGTCCAGCAGTCGCAAAAATATATAGATGTATTTTCATGGCACACGCAACACCTATCTGATTTGCATATGTCTCAGTGGACTAATCCATTGAGGAGGCCGCGGGGATGACACGGTCCAAGAATATGGGGATTGTGGCTCAAATGCACAAGGTACGTCTCTCTCCAGAATGAGCTCTCTCCCGCCATTTTCTGGGTATTCATTGTATCTTAACTTCATTATGTGCATTGTTTGCTGTGTCTATCAATTCCCCATTACATACTGTATATCACCAGTAGTAGTAAATGTTCTGTAATGTTTGTTTGGTTATGGTCATTTCTGTTATTGCATTCAATATATTATCAGGGAGTAAAATTTACTTTTTGGTTCATCAGCCGCTGTGTCAGGTAGATAAATACATCTACAAGCCAATCAGATTTTTTACAAGGCAAAATATTTTTTCACGCAAAAACTCCACCAACAAAACAAAAAAATGGATGAGCATGCTCTGCAATGTTTCAAAAACAATACATGGATTACTAGTAAGAATTAATGTGATATATTGTTTAAGTTTTTGGTTTAAAAGACCTGAGCCTTTTAACCAAAATATCACAGATGAGACAAAAATGTTCACCTGCTCCTTTAAGGCAGGGAGGTTACCATGGTAACGCGACTGGAGAGTCTTGTGCCTGTGAGATTGAGAGTGTAATAGCTGCGTTGTCTTCTCTTCCCTAGCAGTTGAAACTCAAGCATTGATAAACAACCTAGCTTGTGAACACAACGATGTAAATAGCCAAGAAACACAAGTACAAAGTCTCAATTCAGTAGACTTTAGTTTCAAGTAAATTAGACCAACTGTTATGCCTGTGCACAGAGTTTTTTTAAACAAATCTTTCACTCGCACTGTGCACAGCCCCTAGCCTGGCATTGTTGCAGCTCGAAGTAGGCTAGGCTATAGGATTTGTAGTTCTTTGACTTTGTGCGAATAATTTACCAGCTATGAAACAAAACGGTAGAAATTATTTGGAAACATTTACTTTCCTATAAATGTGATCTTTCTTGAGTATTTTTTTGCACAAATGTGAGTGAAATGCTCGCACTGTGGAGCCCTGACCACCCGCCAACGTGGCTAGGGAAATGGACATCTTACCCGCCAATGCCAAAATCTACCCGCATTTGGCAGGTTGCGGGTGTTAGTTTAGGCCTACAGTTCTCATTGTCGGGTGGACATATGTTTTACAGAACTCACAACCTATGCTACCCTTGTGAAAAACAAGTTTTTGTTCATTTCATTCCATTCTTTCATCGTATTTTGTTAGAAACGCTCCGGTCAATGTTGAGTAAGGACCCGCACCTGATTATGGACATAGAAGTAGGACTAGTCTACATGCCCTGTGTGCAAATGTAGGCCTATAAATGTGCCCATTTGGGGATGTCTGATAATATTTCTGATTGTCTTAACTCACCACCAGTAATGAGCTGTGGAGCTTCTCAAAGTAATTTTTCTTCACCTCAAACAGAAAATTAACAAAGTCAGTTTTAAGAATCAATTGAGAATGAAAATGTAATGCACTGATCCAGTGGAAACATCATAAAACACATCATTACTTCTTATGCCTTGCACAAAGAGCCCACAGCTGTGTCTGTTCCAAGGTCACTAGAATGGGAAACTTTGAGGGCCCAGAATATTTTATTGCTAGCGTGAGTTTAGGGCAACCCAGTTGATAGTTGATACAATATTTCAAGTTTGTTGCAAACAGGCCATGTGTAGCCAATGTGATACATCAGATGTGGCAGGGCCTTCAAACCATTACAGACTACAAAGGGAAGCACAGCCGAGAGCTGCCCAGTGACACGAGCGTACCAGACGAGCTAAATTACTTCTATGCTCGATTCGAGGCAAATAACACTGAAACATGCATGAGAGCACCAGCTGTACCGGGAGACGTGTGTGATCACGCTCTCCGCAGCCGGTGTGAGTAAGACCTTTAGACAGGTCAACATTCACAAGGCCGCAGGGCCAGACGGATTACCAGGATGTGTACTGTGAGCATGCGCTGACCAACTAGCAAGTGTCTTCACTGACATTTTCAACATCTCCCTGTCCGAGTCTGTAATACCAACATGTTTTAAGCAGACCACCATAGTGCCTGTGCCCAAGAACACTAAGCTAACCTGCCTAAATGACTACTGACCCGTAGCACTCACGTCTGTAGCCATGAAGTGCTTTGAAAGGCTGGTCATAGCTCATATCAACACCATCGTCCCAGAAACCCGAGACCCACTCCATTTTGCGTGCTGCCCCAACTGATCCACAGATGATGCAGTCTCTATTGGCCTCCACACTGCCCTTTCCTACCTGGACAAAAGGAATACCCATGTGAGAATGCTTTTCATTGACTACAGCTCAGCGTTCAACACCATAGTGCCTTCAAAGCTCATAAATAAACTAAGAACCCTGGGACTAAACACCTCCCTCTGCAACTGGATCCTGGACTTCCTGACGGTCCGCTCCAAGGTGGTAAGGGTAGGTAACAACACATCCGTCACGCTGATCCTCAACACAGGGGCCCATCAGGGGTGTGTGCTCAGCCCCCTCCTGTACTCCCTGTTCACTCATGACTGCACGGCCAGGCACGACTCCAACACCATCGTTAAATTTGTCGATGACACATCACCGACAACAACAAGACAGCCTATAGGGAGGAGGTCAGAGACCTGGCCATGTGGTGCCAGGACAACAACCTCTCCCTCATAGTGATCAAGAAAAAGGAGTTGATTGTGGACTTCAGGAAAAAGAGGACCGAGCACACCCCCATTCTCATCGACGGGGCTGCAGTGGAGCAGATTGAGTGCTTCAAGTTCCTTGGTGTCCACATCACCAACAAACTAACATGTTCCAAGCACAGCATGACAGTCGTGAAGCGGACATGACAAAACCTGTTCCCCCTCAGAAGACTGAGGAGATTTGGCTTGGGTCCTGGGATCCTCAAAGGGTGCTGCAGCTGCACCATCGAGAGCATCCTGACTGGTTGCATCGCTGCCTGGTATTGCAATTGCTCAGCCTCCGACCGCAGGGCACTACAGAGGATAGTGCGAACGGCCCAGTACATCACTGGGGCCAACTTTCCTACCATCCAAGACCTATATACCAGGCGGTGTCAGAGAAAAGCCCTAAAAATTGTCAAAGACTCCAGCCACCCTAGTCATAGACTGTACTCTCTGCTACCACACGTCAAGCGGTACTGGAGTGCCTAGTCTAGGTCCAAGAGGCTTCTAAACATATTCTACTCCCAAGCATAAGACTCCTGAACATCTAGTTAAATGGCTACCCAGCCTATTTGCATGTCCCCCCCTCCCCATATCACTGCCACTCTCTGTTACCATCAATGCATAGTCACTTTAATAAACTCTACCTACATGTACATACTACCTCAACTAACCATTGCCCCAGCACATTGACTCTGTAGCGGCACCCCATGTCTATATTGTTATGTTTTACTGTTGCTCTTTAAGTACTTATTACTTTTATCTCTTATTCTTATCCGTATTTTTTTTAAACTGCACTGTTGGTAAGCATTTCACTGTAAGCATTTCACTGCATTTCTGTTGTATTCAGAGCATGTGACTAATACATTTTGATTTGATTTGATTTGATGTGTAGGATATTTATTTTTAACAGGATATTTTCTACCTGCAGGCTGCAATGTTTTTATGTGTTGGCTTTATCTAGACTTTTTTTCATAGTTGGCTATGGCAATAAGTTACTTTTAGATGTGTATAATTTTAGATAGAATGTAATACATAGATTAATCACAGACAATGGTTTTGAAATGCAAAGACTATTATAAAATAAATGAAACTGTTCCACAAAAACGTGCATTTTAAAATCATAACTGCCACTCAAATTGGCAGAAATGGTAAGATCAATTGGCACCCCAAATGTAAAAGGTTGCCGAACGATGGTGTAGCCTATTACCCCAACTTCAGGAGCTTAATGGCAGAATTTGTGAAGGAAGGCCAGCAGCAGCAGTTGGAGGAGGGTCAGGAATAGTTTTTTTTCCTTCTGGTTATCTTGATCTCTGTCTCCTTCTTGAGTAATTGTTTGTCTTAATTATTTATTCAAACAGCCTGCTTAAAGCATCAGACACGCTCAGTACATATAGCCTAGTTGATTTTGTTAAAACCAATAGGGTTTTTGATTGGTCGAAAGAAAAGACTACTCTTGGTCAACCAAAATATTACATCTTTAAGTCGGGGACAGCCGTAGTAGAAATGCAGCAAATGAGCATATGACCCGCCCGCCAGGTTATGTCTCCCCCACTTCTAAAACCAAAGTGCTGCCCCTGGACGTCAGGTTGCAAACGAAAGCCTCGGAACAAGAGAGGAATAAGAATTGGTCGCGTGGTCAATAGCAACTTGTGTGTCAATCAGGAATCCCTTTCCCACCCCTGGCAAGACAGTCCCTGGACTTTACACCTGAATCAAGTTTGAAGATTGATTTGACCATTATATCAAGAGGCCGTGGCAGTTGGGGTTGGCTGTTGAGAAACGATTGATTCGCTGTTTACCAGCATGCCGCCCTAAAAACCTGATCACCAAGTACAACTTCTCCGAAGCCATAACTTTACTTGAACAGCTGCTTCTATAACTCCAGAGTGACTGTAGGACTATAAATAATGGGTGGCAATGCTCAGACAAAACCAGAGGAAGCCACTGGTGAGAAGTGCTGCAACTTTTGAACCTCCCAACTTTTACATGTATTGTTTTGTTCAGCGTAAACTGATGAAGCTTTGCATGTTTGGACCCCTGCAGTTAACACAGGTTTTCTGATCTTCTCACCCAAACAGCAGTGGAACTGCAGAAAACACAAGGGGAAAGGTGGGTGGGTGGGTTGGGTTGCTAGTTCAAGAGTTTCGGCAGAGAAGAGGAACTATAATGATCACACAGTTCTGTTCTAGGGTTGAAGTATTAGCTAGACTTCAACTTCAAACAAGGTTCTCAACAACAGACAGGTTGGGAAACTTGTTCCGATATTTAAAAGTTCAGAGACATTCATCTATCCCACTGGGCAAAAACTGGGTGAATCAACTTTGTTTCCAAGTAATTTCAACCCCAAAATTCAATGTTATGACATTGAATCAACGTGGAAAACTGATTGGATTTGCAAAAAGACATCAACATAAGGGAATTACGTATTCGTTTCACCCACATTTGTACCTAAATCCAATGAAAGGGTGACATTTTTGGTTTATTTCACGTGGAATTCACATTAGTGAAAACTAGACGTTGAACTGACATCTGTGCCCAGTGGGATACATTTTAATTGAGCACCTTTGATGGTAGTAGAAAGCAGATTATTCCGTTGACGTTCCTATCAGTCTTAGACTACAGCGACATCATCTACAGTGGGGAGAACAAGTATTTGATACACTGCCGATTTTGCAGGTTTTCCTACTTACAAAGCATGTAGAGGTCTGTAATTTTTATCATAGGTACACTTCAACTGTGAGAGACGGAATCTAAAACAAAAATCCAGAAAATCACATTGTATGATTTTTAAGTAATTCATTTGCATTTTATTGCATGACATAAGTATTTGATCACCTACCAACCAGTAAGAATTCCGGCTCTCACAGACCTGTTAGTTTTTCTTTAAGAAGCCCTCCTGTTCTCCACTCATTACCTGTATTAACTGCACCTGTTTGAACTCGTTACCTGTATAAAAGACACCTGTCCACACACTCAATCAAACAGACTCCAACCTCTCCACAATGGCCAAGACCAGAGAGCTGTGTAAGGACATCAGGGATAAAATTGTAGACCTGCACAAGGCTGGGATGGGCTACAGGACAATAGGCAAGCAGCTTGGTGAGAAGGCAACAACTGTTGGTGCAATTATTAGAAAATAGAAGAAAATAGAAGAAGTTCAAGATGATGGTCAATCACCCTCGGTCTGGGGCTCCATGCAAGATCTCACCTCGTGGGGCATCAATGATCATGAGGAAGGTGAGGGATCAGCCCAGAACTACACGGCAGGACCTGGTCAATGACCTGAAGAGAGCTGGGACCACAGTCTCAAAGAAAACCATTAGTAACACACTACGCCGTCATGGATTAAAATCCTGCAGCGCACACAAGGTCCCCCTGCTCAAGCAGGCGCATGTCCAGGCCCGTCTGAAGTTTGCCAATGACCATCTGGATGATCCAGAGGAGGAATGGGAGAAGGTCATGTGGTCTGATGATTCAAAAATAGAGCTTTTTGGTCTAAACTCCACTCGCCGTGTTTGGAGGAAGAAGAAGGATGAGTACAACCCCAAGAACACCATCCCAACCGTGAAGCATGGAGGTGGAAACATCATTCTTTGGGGATGCTTTTCTGCAAAGGGGACAGGACGACTGCACCGTATTGAGGGGAGGATGGATGGGGCCATGTATTGCGAGATCTTAGCCAACAACCTCCTTCCCTCAGTAAGAGCATTGATGATGGGTCGTGGCTGGGTCTTCCAGCATGACAACGACCCGAAACACATAGCCAGGGCAACTAAGGAGTGGCTCCGTAAGAAGTATCTCAAGGTCCTGGAGTGGCCTAGCCAGTCTCCAGACCTGAACCCAATAGAAAATCTTTGGAGGGAGCTGAAAGTCCGTATTGCCCAGCGACAGCCCCGAAACCTGAAGGATCTGGAGAAGGTCTGTATGGAGGAGTGGGCCAAAATCCCTGCTGCAGTGTGTGCAAACCTGGTCAAGAACTACAGGAAACGTATGATCTCTGTAATTGCAAACAAAGGATTCTGTACCAAATATTAAGTTCTGCTTTTCTGATGTATCAAATACTTATGTCATGCAATAAAATGCTAATTAATTACTTAAAAATCATACAATGTGATTTTCGGGATTTTTGTTTTAGATTCCGTCTCTCACAGTTGAAGTGTACCTATGATAAAAATTACAGACCTCTACATGCTTTGTAAGTAGGAAAATCTGCAAAATCGGCAGTGTATCAAATACTTGTTCTCCCCACTGTATATGAATGCAGCTGCCTCTTCATTAAAGCAGTTACATGCAGTTTATCATAGCGCACTGCGCTTAATGACCTCTTTGATGTCACATAGTTTGATATGATATGTTTTCATTTATAAAGCCATTTTACCAAAAGTCCAACTGTGCCTAATATCTTTACTAAACTTTAGACATACGAGTTACCACACCCAGTCTCGGGGATGGTTAACTCTGGAAATTCCTTTGGTCGTTACTGAGTTAGGTAAATCAGCTTTAAGTTTTCTTGGCACCTTATTTGTGCAACAATCTTAAAACATTTCTTAAATGTGATGTTTTGGTGCCTCTAGGGCAATTCAGAAAGCTCTTTGAGGACTTATTACTGATTAGTGTTTTTGTTTCTTTATGCTTGCATTTTATATTTTGATGTGTGTATTTTCTGTAATTTATGTAATTGAGGGCTCATCCGTAAAAAGAGACTTTGGTCTCAGTATGACTCCCTGATAAAATATAGGTTTAAAAAAATAAAATCGCTGAGGGCAAGTATGTTAACAGAGACATAGACAACAAATGCAGCAGCCAATTAGACATGAATACATGGTACCTATTGGTAGATGGGTAAAAAAAAAAAAAAAGCAGACATTGAATATCCCTTTGAGCATGGTGAAGTTATTAATTACACTTTGGATGTTGTATCAATGCACCCAGTCACTACAAATATACAGGCTTCCTTCTTAAAACCTGTCTAGCCCAGGCGTTCCGCTAGCGGAACTCCTCCCACATTCCACTGAAAAGGCAGAGAGCGAAATTCAAAAAATATTTTTTAGAAATATTTAACTTTCACACATTAACAAGTCCAATACAGCAAATGAAAGATACACATCTTGTGAATCCAGTCAACATGTCCGATTTTTAAAATGTTTTACAGCGAAAACAGCACGTATATTTATGTTAGCTCACCACCAAATACAAAGAAGGACAGACATTTTTCACAGCACAGGTAGCATGCACAAAGCCAACCTAACTAACCAAGAACCAACCAAACTAACCAACAAACAACTTCATCAGATGACAGTCTTATAACATGTTATACAATAAATCTATGTTTTGTTCGAAATATTTGCATATTTGAGGTATAAATCAGTTTTACATTGCAGCTACCATCACAGCTACCGTCAAAAATAGCACCGAAGCAGCCAGAGCAATTATAGAGACCAATGTGGAATAACTAAATACTCATCATAAAACGTTTCTGAAAAATACACAGCGTACAGCAAATGAAAGACACAGCTCTTGTGAATCCAGACAATATTTCAGATTTCTTAAGTGTTTTACAGCGAAAACACAATATAGCATTATATTAGCTTACTACAATAGCCTACCACACTACCGCATTCATTCAAGGCACGTTAGCGATAGCAATAGGCACGTTAGCGTTAGCGAATAAACCAGCAAAAGATATTAAATTTCACTAACCTTCATAAACCTTCCTCAGATGACAGTCCTATAACATCAGGTTATACATACACTTATGTTTTGTTCGAAAATGTGCATATTTAGAGCTGAAATCCGTGGTTATACAACGTAGCATAACGTAGCATAACGTGCTAACGTAGCATCTTTTTCCCAGAATGTGCGGATATTTCTATTAGACTCTCACCTATTCTGACCAAATAGCTATTCATAAACATTACAAAAAAATACATGTTGTATAGGAAACGATAGATCCATTAGTTCTTAATGCAATCGCAGTGTTAGAATTCTAAAAATATCTTCATTACGACATAAGACTTAGTTATGGTAAGGGAATAACCAAAACCTGAGCGCAAAGCTACTAGTACACAGTTCGACAGATATATATGAAATAGCATCACAAAATGGTTCCTACTTTTGCTGATCTTCTATCAGAATGTTGTACAAGGGGTCCTTTGTCCAGAACCGTCTTTGTTTGGATTCAGAACGTTCTTTTTCCCTCTTGACTTAGCAAGCACACTGGCCATGCGGCGCTAAGCTCTCCAACGTCAACAAAGTCAAACAACGCAACACGCCTAACGTCCCGAATAAATTTCAATAATCTAATGAAACTATATTGAAAAAACATACTTTAGGATGATATTGTAACATGTATCAAATAAAATCAAAGCCGGAGATCATATTTGCCCATAACGACAGCTTTCCAGTAGGCAATAACAGGTCCCAACACGCGCCTTGCAGAAAACAGAAAATGGGGGACACGTTGTTCCAAGAGGGCTTATTCAACGTCAGACAGAGATAATCAACTCATTTTTCCTCTCACTTCCTCTTGACATCCGGGTGAAGGTGTATGACGTGCACGTATAGTCATACGTATCATGCCCATTTATAGGCAGTCACTTGAACAGAACATAGATTTCAGACTTTCCACTTCCTGGTCACAAAGTGTGCTGCCAAATGAGTTCTGTTTTACCCACAGACAAAATTCAAACGGTTTTAGAAACTAGAGAGTGTTTTCTATCCAATAGTAATAATAATATGCATATTGTATGAGCAAGAATTGAGTACGAGGCCGTTTAAATTGGGCACGTTTTACCCCAAAAGTGAAAACAGCACCCCCTGTCCTCATCAGGTTTTAACTCAGTTGCTGTAGAGGAAGGAAACCGCTCAGGGATTTCACCATGAAGCCAATGGTGACTTTAAAACAGTTAGAGTTTAATGTGATAAGAAAAAAATGAGATTGGATCAACAACATTGAAGTTACTCCACAATGCTAACTTAAATGATAGAGTGAAAAGAAGAACGCTTGTACAGAATAAAACATTTCCGAAACATGCATCCTGTTTGCAATAAGGCACTAAAGTAAACTGCCAAAAATGTGGGAAAGAAATTAACTTTATGTCCTGAATACAAAGCGTTATGTTTGGGGCAAATCCAACACAACACATCCCTGAGTACCACTCTTCATATGTTCAAGTCTGGTGGTGGCTGCATCATGTTATGGGTATGCTTGTCATCAGGAAGGACTAGGGAGTTTTTTAGGATAAAAAGAAACAGAATAGTGGGCCTCCTGAGTGGCGCAGCGGTCTAAGGCACTGCATCGCAGTGCTAGCGGTGTCACTATAGATCCGGGTTTGAACACGGGCTGTGTCGCAGCCGATCGCGACCGGGAGATCCATGAGACGGTGCACAATTGGCCCAGCGTTTTCCGGGTTAGGGGAGGGTTTGGCTGGCTGGGATGTCGTTGTCCCATCGCGCTATAGCGGCCTGGGCACATGCACGCTGAGTCCGGTCGCTAGGTGTACGGTGTTTCCTCCGGCTACCGGGTTAAGCGAGCAGTGTATCAAGAAGCAGTATGGCTAGGCGGGGTCGTGTTTCAGAGGAAGCATGGCTCTCAACCTTCGCCTCTCCCGAGTCCGTACGGGAGTTGCAGCGATGGGACAAGACTGTAACTACCAATTTGATATAATAATAATTGAAAGAAAAGGAATAGAGCTAAGCACAGGCAAACTCCTTGTCACGTTCCTGACCTGTTTTCCTTGTTTTTGTATGTGTTTAGTTGGTCAGGGCGTGAGTTGGGGTGGGCATTCTATGTTATGTGTTTCTATGTTGGGTTAAATGTGTTGCCTGATATGGTTCTCAATTAGAGGCAGGTGTTTGACGTTTCCTCTGATTGAGAACCATATTAAGGTAGGCTGTTCTCACTGTTTGTTTGTGGGTGATTGTTCCTGTGTCTGTGTATGTATGCACCACACGGGACTGTTCCGTGTTTTCGTTCGTTTGTGTAGTCTGTACCTGTTCGTGCGTTCTTCGTGTATATGTAAGTTCTCAAGTTCAGGTCTGTCTACGTCGTTTATTGTTTTGTAGTTTGTGTACGAGTTTTCGTGGTTCGTCTTGTCTTTAATAAATATCCATTATGTCTGCCTACAACGCTGCGTTTTGGTCCGACCCTTACTCCTCCTCCTCCGAGGAGGCATTAGACAGCCGTTACACTCCTAGAGGAAAACCTGGTTCACTCTGCTTTCCAGTAGACACTGGGAGACAATTTCACCTTTCAGCAGGACAATAACCTGAAACACAATGCCAAATATGCACTGGAGTTGCTTACCAAGATGACACTAAATGTTCCTGAGTGGTTTAGTTACAGTGTTGACTTTACCTTTTACTGCAGTGGGCTAAATCAGAGTTACTCAGAGTGTTTCTTGGTAGTCTTAAACAAATCTACTTTGAAACAAAAGTATACACCTCACACACATGGTTATGGGCTTTAAAAAGACACCTGTACCTGTCACATATAGAGTTTAAATGTATTACATTTTGAGTTTGCATCCCAATATTACACTTTATATAGGTCACAAAAGACTGAAATATAACAAAACCATTTGACATAGAAACACCTGAACTCTGATGCCTGGCTGTCTCCTAAACAGTTCTTAAGCGCTGTAATTATTTATGTCTCATCATTCCTTGCCCTCTCCTTCTTATTCTAATGCCCCCTTCTTGCTCCCCAATGATACATCTCCTCTTTGCCGAGTTTTTGCTGGCTCCTCCGGTGCTCTAAAGTCATTAGAGAGGAAAGCAAGTGACATGGATGAATGTAAGGTCTCCACGCCAGATCATTTGAATAAATTAATTAATTCATTGAATAAATTAATTAATTAATCAATGGACCTGCTAGTCAGCAAGGTCCGACAGTCAAATGGAAGAAGCACTGTCATTACCAACAATGCAATGCGAGCAGCAGTCGTCCCACTCGTTGCAATACTTCTCCCATTCGATCATCATCGAACTCTCAGATTAATGGTGTCATGACAGAATTGTGTGTGTAAGTGCGTGCGTGCGTGTGTGTGTGTGTGTGCGTGTGTGTGTGTGAAATACGTTTGTAAAGGTCATCAAAGTCAAAACACCTACACTAGCGATGGCTCTGAAATGGCTAGAGGCTAACCCCTCCATTCTCTACATTGGATACAGGGAGGAGATTATGAGAGATATTCATTAGGAGATCTTTACACTTAGAAAAAGGGCTTCCAGAAGGGTACTCCGGCTGTCCCCATAGAATAACCCTTTTGAGTTCAATTTAAACCTTCTGGGAAAAGCATTCTAACTGGAACTAAAAATGGTTCTTCAAAGGGTTCTCCTATGTACACAGCCAAAAAACGCTTTTAGGTTCTAGACAGCACCTTTTCTTCTCATAGTGTGTTAAAATAGAGGTGATACAGCATTATCGTGATATTGTATTATCGTGAGCATTATCGTGATACAGCACTTTCGTCATCATCAGCTTGCCATGATTACCAACGTTGTTAGAGCATTGAGCTGAAGGGTGTCCAGTCACCCCATTACTTAATCACTCACAAAGAATGAATAGAATGATGTTGATGCTAATCATAATAATTATATAATATTATTGGGCATTATGGCAATAGAGCTTCCAAAGGCTTTGACGGATTTCACCAGATGCTATCGCACCGCAGCACTCACATCTGTAGCCATGAAATAAATGCTTTGAAAGGCTGGTAATGGCTCACATCAACACCATCATCTCAGGCACCCTGGACCCAGTCCAATTCGCAGATGACACACTCTCCTGCGCTGCACACTTCCCTTTCCCACTTGAACAAAAGCAACACCTACACTGCTTTCAGAAAGTATTCAGACCCCTCGACTTTTTCCACATTGAGATTTTGTGTCTGGCCAACACACAAAACACCATAATGTCAAAGTGCAATTATGTTTTGAGAAATGTTTACTAATGAATTATAAATGAAAAGCTGGAAAGTCTTGAGGTAATAATGATTCAACTCCTTTGTTATGGTATGCTTAAATACGTTCAGGAATATGCTTAACAAGTCACATATTGTATTATTGTTGTATGGACTCACTCTGTGTGCAATAATAGTATTTAATATGATTTTTAATTGACTACCTCATCTCTGTACCCCACACATACAATTATCTGTAAGGTCCCTCAGTTGAGCAGTGAATACCAAACACAGAGTCAACCAAAAAGACCAGGGAGGTTTACCAATGCCTCACAAAGAAGGGTACCTATTGGTAGATGGGTAAAAATAAAAAATCAGACATTGAATATCCCTTTGAGCATGGTGAAGTTATTAAATACACTTTGGATGTTGTATCAATGCACCCAGTCACTACAAATATACAGGCTTCCTTCTTAACTCAGTTGCTGTAGAGGAAGGAAACCGCTCAGGGATTTCACCATGAAGCCAATGCTGACTTTAAAACAGTTACATTTTAATGGCTGTGATAAGAAAAAAAGGAGATTAGATCAACAACATTGAAGTTACTCCACAATACTAACTTAAATGACAGAGTGAAAATAAGGAAGATTGTAGAGAATAAAACATTTCCGAAACATGCATCCTGTTTGCAATAAGGCACTAAAGTAAACTGCCAAAAATGTGGGAAAGAAATTAACTTTATGTCTTGAATACAAAGTGTTATGTTTGGGGCAAATCCAACACAACACATCACTGAGAACCACTCTTCATATTTTCAAGCGTGGTGGTGGCTGCATCATGTTATGGGTATGCTTGTCATCGGAGGACCTGAGCCCTAGGACCATGCCTCAGGACTACCTGGCATCATGACTCCTTGCTGTCCCCAGTCCAACTGGCCGTGCTGCTGCTCCAGTTTCAACTGTTCTGCCTGCGGCTATGGAACCCTGACCTGTTCACCGGACGTGCTACCTGTCCCAGACCTGCTGTTTTCAACTCTCTAGAGACAGCAGGAGCGGTAGAGATACTCTCAATGATCGGCTATGAAAAGCCAACTGATATTTCCTCCTGAGGTGCTGACTTGTTGCACCCTCGACAACTACTGTGATCATTATTATTTGACCATGCTGGTCATTTATGAACATTTGAACATCTTGGCCATGTTCTGTTATAATCTCCACCCGGCACAGCCAGAAGAGGACTGGCCACCCCTCATAGCCTGGTTCCTCTCTAGGTTTCTTCCTAGGTTTTGGCCTTTCTAGAGAGTTTTACCTAGCCACCGTGCTTCTACACCTGCATTGCTTGCTGTTTGGGGTTTTAGGTTGGTTTTCTGTACAGCACTTTGATATATCAGCTGATGTAAGAAGGGCGATATAAATACATTTGATTTGATTTGATCGGGAAGGACTGGGGATTTTGGGGGGATAAAAAGAAACAGAATAGCGGGCCTCCCGAGTGGCGCAGCGGTCTAAGGCATTGCAGTGCTAGAGGTGTCACTACAGATCCGGGTTCGATCCCGGGCTGTGTTGCAGCCGTCCGCAACCAGGAGACCCATGAGGTGGTGTACGGTGTTTCCTCCGGCTACCGGGTTAAGCGAGCAGTGTATCAAGAAGCAGTATGGCTAGGCGGGGTCGTGTTTCAGAGGACGCATGGCTCTCAACCTTAGCCTCTCCCGAGTCCGTACGGGAGTTGCAGCGATGGGACAAGACTGTAACTACCAATTTGATATAAAAATAATTGAAAGAAAAGGAATAGAGCTAAGCACAGGCAAACTCGTAGAGGAAAACCTGGCTCAGTCTGCTTTCCAGTAGACACTGGGAGACAATTTCACCTTTCAGCAGGACAATAACCTGAAACACAATGCCAAATATACACTGGAGTTGCTTACCAAGATGACACTAAATGTTCCTGTGTGGCTTAGTTACAGTGTTGACTTTACCTTTTACTGCAGTGGGCTAAATCAGAGTCACTCAGAGTGATTCTTGGTAGTCTTAAACAAATCTACTTTGAAACAAAAGTATACACCTCACACACATGGTTATGGGCTTTAAAAAGACACCTGTACCTGTCACATATAGCGTTGAAATGTATTACATTTTGAGTTTGCATCCCAATATTACACTTTATATAGGTCACAAAAGACTGAAATATAACAAAACCATTTGACATAGAAACACCGAATTTTCTGCAGGAAAGGGCTACATCGTCTTGAAAATGGCTGTCTAACCATGATCAAAAACCAACTTGACCGAGCTTGAAGAATTGTAAAAAGAATAATGTGCAAATATTGTATAATCCCGTTGTGCAAAGCTCTTGAAGACTTACCCAGAAAGAATCACAGCTGTAATCCCTTCCAAAGGTGATTCTAACATGTATTGACTCAGGCATGTGAATCCTTATGTAAATGTGAAATTTCTGTATTTCATTCTAAAGAAAATTGCAATTATTTCTAAAAACATGTTTTCACTTTGTTATTATAGGGTATTTTGTTTAGATAGGTAAAAATATATATTTAATCCATTTTGAATTCAGACTGAAACACAACAAAATGTGGAATAAGTCAAGCTGTATGAATACTTCCTGAAGGCACTGTACGTGAGCATGCTGTTCATTGACAACAGCTCAGCATTCAACACCATAGTGCCCTCCAAGCTCATCACTAAGCTAAGGTCCCTGGGACTGAACACCTCCCTCTGCAACTGGATCCTTCACTTCTTGATGGGACGCCCCCAGGTGGTAAGGGTAGACAACAGCACATCCACCACGCTGACCTTCAACACGGGGCCCCTCAGGAGTGCGTACTTCGTCCCCTCCTGTACTCCCTATTCTCGCACAACTGCGTGGTCGTGCACGACTCCAACACCATCATTAAGTTTGGCGACGACACGACGATGGAAAACCTGATCGCCAACAACGATGAGACAGCCTATAGGGAGGAGATCAGAGGCCTGATCCCCGACAGCGATGAGACAGCCTATAGGGAGGAGATCAGAGGCCTGATCCCCGACAACGATGAGACAGCCTATAGGGAGGAGATCAGAGGCCTGATCAACGACAACGATGAGAGCCTATAGGGAGGAGATCAGAGGCCTGATCCCCGACAACGATGAGACAGCCTATAGGGAGGAGATCAGAGGCCTGATCCCCGACAGCGATGAGACAGCCTATAGGGAGGAGATTAGAGTCCTGATCCCCGACAACGATGAGACAGCCTATAGGGAGGAGATCAGAGGCCTGATCAACGACAACGATGAGACAGCCTATAGGGAGGAGATCAGAGGCCTGATCCCCGACAACGATGAGACAGCCTATAGGGAGGAGATCAGAGGCCTGATCCCCGACAACGATGAGACAGCCTATAGGGAGGAGATCCGAGGCCTGATCCCCGACAACGATGAGACATCCTATAGGGAGGAGATCAGAGGCCTGATCTCATCCCTAAATATTTTTTCTTCATATTTGCATATGTGGTAGCTTCGACCCTATTTTACATCATCTAAGGTTTTTACAACACACAATATATGATTATTTCAGTCCAAGTCTGAGTGGTACCGGAACTCCAAGTCTAGGTACAAGAGGCTTCTAAACAGCTTCTACCCCCAAGCCATAAGACTCCTGAACATCTAATCAAATGGCTACCCAGACTATTTGCATTGCCCCCCCCCCCCCCCCCCCCCTTTTACACTGCCGCTACTCTCTGTTGTTATCGTCTATATAATAGTCACTTTAAGAACTCTACCTACATGTACATACTACCTCAACTAACCGGTACCCCCCCCACATTGACTCTGCACCGGTACCCCCCTGTATATAGTCTCGCTATTGTTATTTTACTGCTGCTCTTTAATTACTTGTTACTTTATTTCTTATTCTTATTCATATTTATTTTTAACTGCATTGTTGGTTAGGGGTTCGTAAGTAAGCATTTCACTGTAAGGTCTACACCTGTTGTATTCGGCGCATGTGACTAATACAATTTGATTTGGGGTCAACACTGGACTAGAGTATTACCCAGCCACAGTGCTATGCCTGCTGGTTCATAACAATCTATTGAATAGCTTACCTATGTTTGAATCTCCCAGTCGTATCAATTTAGAGGCAGGGGAAAGGTCATGGGATGTCTATCTTTTACTTGACATAGTGTGAAGTTGGCCATAGTCGCTGATCTGCGCTCAGTTGACCATTTTCCCCATTAATGTTAAGGTTACAATTGGGGGAAGGAAACCTGATCCTAGATATGTAGGTATGAGAAACTTGACCCCAGAGCTCCCTGACCAGACTAAACCTCTGCTGTGTCTGTTGTTCCTCAACCCAAAGCCAGGTATGCCCAAAAACGCCCGTAGTCGGCGGCTGTAAAGACAGAAGACATCCTCATGGTTGCATAAGACTTCCAACATTATCAGAATCTCAGTTATTCATCGGCTGCAGACGTAGCGATGCTATGTTTGAAAATGTGCCGAAGCTAAGAGAGGATGCAGTAGAGGGAACATGTCCTCCATAGTGATACGAGGAACAATCCCATTTTGGAGAAGCTGCGGGATAGGCAAACAGTGTTTTGATTCGGTTATCAACGCGTTTGTTTTGACACTGTTGGTGGGGAGACGATGGAGATGTGGGATTTGCCTTTGTGAAATATCAAATGTGAGCCACTCCCTTGATGAATATCCAAGTCACCCCTCCCACTTATAGTATATTGGACGACACAAAGGCACAATGCAAGATAAGAGTCGGGAGATAAGACGGTCTGGCTGTCATATGAGAGGACACAGGAAATAAGATGACGGCGAATGCGAACACGACCGGGAGCCATTGTCTGTCAATAGTGCTGAGGTTACAACAAATTATGTTTCCCTATGTGATCTCTCTTGGGAGAGGTTGGGAACGGCAGCGTGACCAGACCGACAACGAATTACATCTGGGAGACAATCGGAGGCAAGACACACTGACATCATAAACATCCACAAATGCACACAAACAAAACATACAAGCACATGCACACTGGCACGTACACTCAAATACAGTACATACATGTGCACACACAAACACACACAAAGACCATACAAATGCATGCACCCGCATGGCACGTATTCACAAATACATAGACATACAGAGAATATACAAACACATACACACTATCATGTACACATACCCATGCAAAACATACAAACACACACACACAACTTTTTATTATTTTTATTATTTCACCTTTATTTAACCAAGTAGGCTAGTTGAGAACAAGTTCTAATTTACAACTGCGACCTGGCCAAGATAAAGCAAAGCAGTGTGACACAGACAACAACACAGAGTTACACATGGAATAAACAATGAACAAGCCAATAACACAATAAACAAGTCAATGACACAGTAGAAAAAAAAGAAAGTCTATATACAGTGTGTGCAAAAGGCATGAGGAGGTAGGCAATAAATAGGCCATAGGAGCGAATAATTACAATTTAGCAGATTAACACTGGAGTGATAAATGAGCAGATGATGATGTGCAAGTAGATACTGGTGTGCAAAGAGCAGAAAAGTCAATTAAAACAATATAGGGATGAGGTAGGTAGATTGGGTGGGCTATTTACAGATGGACTATGTACAGCTGCAGTGATCGGTTAGCTGCTCAGATAGCTGATGTTTAAAGTTAATGAGGGAAATAAAAGTCTCCAACTTCAGCGATTTTTGCAATTCGTTCCAGTCACTGGCAGCAGAGAACTGGAAGGAAAGGCAGCCAAATGAGGTGTTGGCTTTAGGGATGATCAGTGAGATATACCTGCTGGAACGCGTGCTACGGGTGGGTGTTGTCATTGTGACCAGTGAGCTGAGATAAGGCAGAGCTTTACCTAGCATAGACTTATAGATGACCTGGAGCCAGTGGGTCTGGCGACGAATATGTAGCGAGGGCCAGCCAACTAGAGCATACAGGTCGCAGTGGTGGGTGGTATAAGGTGATTTGGTAACAAAACGGATGGCACTGTGATAGACTGCATCCAGTTTGCTGAGTAGAGTATTGGAAGCTATTTTGTAGATGACATCGCCGAAGTCGAGGATCAGTAGGATAGTCAGTTTTACTAGGGTAAGTTTGGCGGCGTGAGTGACGGAGGCTTTGTTGCGAAATAGAAAGCTGATTCTAGATTTGATTTTGGATTGGAGATGTTTAATATGAGTCTGGAAGGAGAGTTTACAGTCTAACCAGACACCTAGCTATTTATAGTTGTCCACATATTCTAGGTCGGAACCGTCCAGGGTGGTGATGTTAGTCGGGCGGGCGGGTGCCCGACACGTACACACACACAAACACATACAGTCTAAAACAGAAATTCGACACCACTTTTTTTGTTGAAATTACATCTAAGATTGAACACTTCCCGTGTCAGTGAAGTGGAGGACCGGATACTCAAGAACACAGCGAGAGAGAGGTGATTGAAAAACACATGTAGGGGCCTATAATGTTACTGTCATGTTACTGTAATGTCATTCTGACAATTATAGCCAACAGACCTTTATGAGACGAGTGTGTCTGTGGCATTGCTCAAAAACATCTTCAAGACTGCTAACGGTTAAGGAGGAATCAGACGCTCCGGACCGTCGCTGCGTGAACTAAATGTGTCAAGCGTTATTAGCATAATGGCGTAGAAACGGATTGTTATGACTAACTGTTTCGCAAAAGTTGTTGAGCACCTTAGGAGAGAGGCTCCGGAGTGGCGCAGTGGTCTAAGACACTGCATCCCAGTGCAAAAGGTGTTACTACAGTACCTGGTTCGAATCCAGGCTGCATCACATCTGGCTGTGATTAGTAGTCCCATAGGGTGGCGCACAATTGGCCCAGCGTCGTCCTGGTTTGGACGGGTTAGGTTGTCATTGTAAATCAGAATTTGTTCTTAACTGACTTGCCTGTTTAAAAAAAAACAGAAAGAGGCGACATGGGAAAGCTGACAAGTAGAAGCTTTGATGTTTGAACTGCAGACGTTCACACACACACACACACACACAATCTCTCACGCACACGCACTTGTTTGCTCTTCCTGTGTTGTGAGGAAGGGAAAGTTAGCGTCAAAATGTCAGACACACAATGCGAGGAATCCTTACCGCCAATTGTTCATTGACGTACTGTACATACACCTCCACTTCAAATGTTTCCCCCTTTCTCTGACGAAAACATCACACTACCACCGGTTGTCAAATGAGCCGCCACTACAAAGGACACACAAATTAGACATGACAATTTGCCTTCAAAAGGGTTCATGTGGCGTTGACACACCTCTGCAAGAACTGACTTATAATTTCTCAATGGTACAATTTTCAAAGAGGATGAGGGAGTTGTGGTGTTTAGCACGGATATTTACACACGTACTTCGACACACACGTACACGGCCTCACGCTACACTAACAAGAGAGGAGCGTGATAAAAAGACTGGATGTGTAAGGAATTAAAACGGAGGGGGAATCATCCAGTTAATCTCCGATGGGAACATGGATTGAAGTCATGCTCCTGTGTACTGAGGAGAAAGGAAAGGAGAGAGAGAGAGTGAAAGAGAGAGGGAGAAACTGAGAAAGAGAGAGGGACAGGGAGCGAGGGAATGACTGAGCGAAAATCTCATATTTGAAGATGTTGACGCTTCCAGCTGCAACAGTGCAGTAATACCTAGCAACACAAACACAATATACACAAGTCTCAAAAATAAATAAAAAATGAAGAAATACACTGAGTATACAAAACAGTAAGAACACCTGCTCTCTCAGTGACCAGGTGAATCCAGGTGAACGCTACGATCCCTTATTGATGTCACTTGTTAAACCCACTATCAGTGTGGCTGAAGGGGAGGAGACTGTTAAAAGTCTAAACTGTTGGGGGGGGTTCCAAGCATACATATGAAATAGTTTTATGATGGTCATACTACAGATAATTTAGGCCGTCTCGTCGTTGTTGATAATCAGGCCTACCACTGTGGTGTCCTCTGCAAACTTGATGATTGAGTTGGAGACGTGCTTGGCCACACAGTCATGGTTGAACATGGAGTACAGGATGGAGCTGAGCATGCACCCCTGTTGCACAGGGCAGGGTTCAGACACAGGTCCCTGAGCTTCATGATGAGCTCGGAGGGCACTATGGTGTTGAAAGCTGAGCTGTAGTCGATTCTTCCATAGGTATTCCTCATGTCCAGGTGGCGATTGCGATTGCGTTGTCCGTGGGTCTGTTGGGGCCGTATGCAAATTGAAGTGGGTCTAGGGTGTCGGGTAAGGTGGAGGTGATATGATCCTCAACTAGACTCTCAAAGCACTTCATGATGACAGAAGTGAGTGCTACGGGGTGATAGTCATTTAGTTCAGTTAACTTCGATTTCTTGGGTACATGAACAATGGTGGACATCTTAAAGCTTGTGTGGTGTTCATGTTCATGACCCACAACATTATTGGGTTTTTAAAACAATACAGCCAAAACAAATTACATAAAAAATACTTAATACAATACTTAGATGTTGACATACCAATATAAGACAGCAATATAAGACAAGCAATATAAGACAGCATACAAGGTTAATATTGGCCCTTTACCTCTGCTAGATTACATTTATCAATACAAGGGCTGTTAGATTCTTTAATAAAATATGACATTTGAAAACAAAAATCAATAATAATCAAAACATGGATGAAGTAAATTATGTTTATTCCATCCATTAACTTCTTATGGCTGCAGGGGCAGTATTGAGTAACTTGGATAAAGGTGCCCATTTCAAACGGCCTCGTACTCAATTCTTGCTTGTACAATATGCATATTATTATTACTATTGGATAGAAAACACTCTCTAGTTTCTAAAACCGTTTGAATTATTTCTGTGAGTAAAACAGAACTCATTTTGCAGCAAACTTCCTGACAGGCAGTGGAAAATCTGAAATCGATGCTCTGTTCTAGGGCCTGCCTATAAATGGGCTTCATATATATTAGTATACATGCACTTCATACACCTTCCACTAGATGTCAACAGGCAGTGAGAGAAGAAATTGAGTGTATAACATGATCTGAGGTCGAATAAAAGCTCTTGGCATGACGTGACCCCAATTTCCTGTTTCCTGGAACGCACGAGAAGGGACCTGGTATTACCTTCTGTAAAGCTGTCGTTATAGACGACTAATATCTCCGGCTTTGATTTTATTTGATAAATGTGACAATATCATCGTAAAGTATGTTTTTTCAATATAGTTTTATTAGATTATTGAAATTTTTTCGGGACGTTAGGCGTGTTGCTTTGTCTGCCTTTGTTCAGGAAGGAGAGCTTCGCGCTACTTTGCTAGCTTTCCGTGCTAATTGACTGGAGAAGAGGACATTCTAAATCCAAACAACGATTGTTCTGGACAAAGGACCCCTTGTACAACATTCTGATGGAAGATCATCAAAAGTAGGACCCATTTTATGATGCTATTTCATATATCTGTCGAACATGTGAACTAGTAGTTTGCGCCCAGAGTTTGGGCACTCTCTCGCTATAACTAAGCTGGATGTCGTAATGAAGTTATTTTTTGAATTCTAACACGGCGATTGCATTAAGAACTAGTGTATCTATCATTTCCTATACAACATGTATTTTTTAGTAACGTCTATGTATATTTATTTGGTCTTAATAGTTGAGTGTCATAAAAATATCCGCACATTCTGGGAAAAAGATGCTACGTTAGCACAATGTATAACCACTGATTTCAGCTCTAAATATGCACATTTTCGAACAAAACATAAGTGTATGTATAACCTGATGTTATAGGACTGTCATCTGATGAAGCTTATCAAGGTTAGTCAAAAATTATATATCTTTTGCTGGTTTGTTACGATCGCTAACTTTTGCTGCTGGTAAATGGCTTGTGTTTCTGGCTATTGTGGTAAGCTAATATAATGCTATATTGTGTTTTCGCTGTAAAACACTTAAGAAATCGGAAATATTGGCTGGAATCACAAGATGCCTGTCTTTCATTTGCTGTACACCATGTATTTTTCAGAAATGTTTTATGATGAGTATTTAGGTATTTGACGTTGGTGTCTGTAATTACTCTGGCTGCTTCGGTGCTATTTCTGACGGTAGCTGTGATGGTAGCTGCAATGTAAAACTGATTTATAGCTCAAATATGCACATTTTTCGAACAAAACATAGATTTATTGAATAACATGTTATAAGACTGTCATCTGATGAAGTTGTTTCTTGGTTAGTTTGGTTGGTTCTTGGTTAGTTAGGTTGGTTTTGTGCATGCTACCTGTGCTGTGAAAAATGTCTGTCCTTTTTTGTATTTGGTGGTGAGCTAACATAAATATACGTGGTGTTTTCGCTGTAAAACATTTAAAAAATCGGACATGTTGGCTGGATTCACAAGATGTTTATCTTTCATATGCTGTATTGGACTTGTTAATGTGTGGAAGTTAAATATTTCTAAAAAATATATTTTGAATTTCGCGCCCTGCACTTGAAGTGGCTGTTGTCATATTGTGCCCGGCTTCGGGCTTGCAGCCCAAAGAAGTTAAACAAGGTTTTCATCACTATTGACGTTTATTGATTTGAACTAAACAAATTGCAAGGACAAATTTTACATACAGTATTTTATGGAACTGATAAATGAGCCCCATTGAACACAAATTAATGCTGGTCTACACACCACATGAGGGACAGAGTTTTGCTGTGTGTGTGTTGCACATGTATTTCTTGCACTTGATGCATGTGTGCTGCGTCTTCCTGTCCTTCTTGGGTCCACAGACATCGCAGCGCTTCTTGTTGCTTCCGGCTTCAATCTAGAATGATGAAAACACTTAGTTTGTCAATTTTACTAACATCTCACTCATTCACTTATATAGTTACAGCAGGCCAAGGTAGGAGAGTCAGACACACACACATACATCACTCACTCTTACTTCCGGTATTGGAGTTGTTGGTTCTGTGGGTCGGGTGGATGGGGCATCAGCATTCTCCTCCTGAATCCACCTCACGATGGCTGCAGAAGCTGGGGTCCTTGGGATATGTTGCCTCCTCTGGATTTGAGGTCTTACCAATGCCTTGCCCAGCTCCTCGAGAAAGAGCCGTCTCCTCTGGAGCTACCCTCTGTTCCAATCTGGGTTCAATGCCGTCCAGATAACAAACGTCGAGAATATCACAAGTGGCCAGCGTAGGGTTCTTCTTTTGCAGCTGTAGCCAGTCAGAAGCTTGTCTAAATTGTCCAGCCCTCCTTTTGTGTCATTGTAATCCATTATGATTTCTGTTTTTTGATGTTCCTGGTCACAGATTCTCCCATCCCTATGCAGCGTACTCACGATTACCACATTTTTGCCTTTCTTTGGCACTTAAGACACTAGGGACGGGGCATCACAGGCAGCCCAGATCTTGAGTCCATATTTTGCGGGTTTTGGAGGTATGTAGTGCCTGAAGGGGCAGTGGCCCCTAAATGACATAAGCTACCCACTTGTTCCACACTGACCTGATTGCAGCTAGCTTGTCTCTCTGTCACCGAGCTGGTCTAGGTTATCATAGCGGATAATCCTGGAAATAATGTGGAAGTTTATCAGAGACATTGTTGCACAGAAAAGTTATCTGACATTCTGTGGATTCCCCATTGGATCTGAAAACACCAGCAAGGATAAGAACCACAAAGTATGCATGTAAATGAGTTTGGTCCATCTCTTTCCATCTCCGTCCAAAAACACGCTATAAATTAGTGCAGTCCAGAATGATTTTCTAGATAGTGTCTGGGATGAACAGTTCAAATGAAGACTTTATGTCCTGCACATGAGTAACCACCATCCGCCCTGGTTGCATCACATTGGCAGCCATGCGGGGTGGCTCATTCCTTGGGCAAGAAGAACATTACATTTAACCATATTTCTCCTCCTGCAGGCTGCTGATGAGCTGGTTGCTGACGGGCTGGTCCTGGGGCTGGCTGCTGACGGGATGGTCCTGGAGCTGTCTGAGGGTCAATCTCATCCTCTTCATCCAACTCACTGTCAGACTCCGAATTGACAGAGACTTTCCAAAGTGGAAGACGCTCCTTCCACATTAGCTTCTCTCTCTGCAAAAAAAAATTCTAAGGCCCTCTGAGCAGAGATTATTTTGCCATACTGATTGATTGTGGTAAGGGGCCAAACATGCAAAGCTATTTATTTGTTGTGTCCCTCCCCCAATTTGCATCTGGCTGGGGTGGAGTGTTGGAAAATACAGATTTATTTTTACAGTGTATCGAAACAACACATTAAAATAATGTATTGTAATAACATTGTCCAGGTTCCCATAAGACATTTGGTAGTTTCACACACTACAAAAGGCAAAGAGTTTGAGAAAAGTGGGAGACAGACAGACAGTTTCTTGGTGCTATGTTGAAAAAGCAGGCCCAGGGAGGAGGAAGACACAAACCTTTTTGTTTCAATTATACTTGCTTTCACCAACACACACACTTTTCCACACTTATTACCCTCGGGTCCAGTGGACCCGAACTCCACATATGTAACATGAATGTGTAGGGGGGTGCACAGTGTGCACTCAATGAAAATGTGTTCTTTTACATGTTCTTCACAGAAAATTTGCCAAGAACAATGAGTCTCAAGTTGAAAAAAGTAATTATTGTATGATTTTTCAATAAGTAAACATTGAATATGTCCATAAACACTCCCGCCAACTGGTCTGCTCTGAGGACGCGGCTTTGGATGTCGCTTGGGCCGGCAGCCTTGCAAGGGCAAACACGCTTAAATGTCTTACTCAGGTCAGAGTGAGAGAGAGACTGAGAAAGATGGAGAGGCAGGCAGAGGGAGAGAGGGGAGTAATTGAGAGAGAGAGAAAGAGACCTATGTCGCTCCAGTCTAATAGTGTTTACCCATTTCTCCTCGCGAGATACATATATTAATTCAAGCTTTCTCTATGCCCATTCACTCTCACCTCCAGCTTCCTCTGTCTCTCTCTGCACGCCTCTACAGATGGCAAACTCCCCAATGCATTGTTTTCCTGTTCTTTTATTTTAGTGTTTACCCCTTCCCCTCTCAATGTTTTAAATGCCAATGAGAGTCTTCAAGTGTCTAGTTGTTTGCCATGTCAGGAACAACACGTCTATCAGCTGAGGCATACCCTTCCCCGAAGAAATACCTGATTATGTTGCTTTGCTATTCAGTTATGTAGAGAGTAATTCCCTGAAGTAATCAATATGCTCTGAGCTACTTGGTTGCTGCATCCTAATAGTGGTGTAGCCAAGCAAATCTATATTTAACTTGGTAGCAAGGCTAGGAACACAAGCTAGTAACACACATGTCTGCTCGGCTTGAGATTTGGGGAGAGGCTGCATTTTCCAAAGCCCACATTCCTCTTGTCATGTCTCAAATCTATGAGTGTAGTATATGTAAGGGTAAGTATGGATGTATGGAATATCATTTGTCTGTGATACTGTATCTCTTCAACCTTGCAAAATGTTTAACATTGACAAGAACCAAGCAGGAAGCACCAGTGACTCGGGTCTATAAAAAAACTGGTCAGATGAAGCAAATGCTAAACTACAGGACTGTTTTGCTAGCACAGACTGGAATATGTTCCAGGATTCTTCCAATGGCATTGAGGAGTACACCACACCAGTCACTGGCTTTATCAATAAGTGCATTGAGGACGTCGTCCCCACAGTGACTGTACATACATACCCCAACCAGAAGCCATTGATTACAGGCAACATTCGCATTGAGCTAAAGGGTAGAGCTGCTGCTTTCAAGGAATGGGACTCGAACCCTTCTCCTTGTATGTCTTTTTGTCAATAACAGCTGGTGTGCGATGTCTAATATTAAAGAAGTCTCAAGGTATTGCTCACCTGAGGTAGAGTACCTTATGATAAGCTGTAGACCACACTATCGACCAAGAAAGTTCTCATCTATATTATTCGTAGCCGTCTATTTACCACCGCAGACTGATGCTGGCACTAAGACAGCACTCAACCAACTCTAAGGCCAGAAGCAAACAAGAAAATGCTCACCCAGAAGTGGCACTCCTAGTGGCCGGGGACTTTAATGCAGCTAATCTTCAATCAGTTTTACCACATTTTTTACCAGCATGTCACATGTGCAACCAGAGGAAAAAAACTCTAGACCACCTTTACTCCACACAAAGAGATGCATACAAAGCTCTCCACTGCCCTCCATCTGGCAAATTTGACCATAATTCTATCCTCCTGATTCCTGCTTACAAGCAAAAACTAAACCAGGAAGTACCAGTGACTTGCTCAATACGGAAGTGGTCGGATGATACAGATGCTACGCTACAGGACTGTTTTGCTAGCAATGACTGGAATATGTTCCGGGATTCATCCAATGGCATTGAGGAATACACCACCTCAGTCATCAGCTTCATCATTAGGTGCATCGACGCTGTCATCCCCACAGTGACCGTACGTACATATCCCAATCAGAAGCCATGGATTACAGGCAACATACGCATCGAGCTAAAGGCTAGAGCTACCGCTTTCAAGGAGCGGGACACTAATCCGGATGGCAATAAGAACTCCCACTATGCCCTCAGACGAACCAACCAACAAGCAAAGCGTCAATACAGGATTAAGACTGAATCCTACTAAATCAGCTCTGACGCTCGTCGGATGTGGCAGGGCTTGAAAACTTTTACGGACTATGAAGGGAAACCCAGATGTGAGTTGCCCAGTGACGTGAGCCTAGCAGACGAGCTAAATGCCTTTAATGCTCGCTTCGAGGCATGCAACACTGAAGCATACACGAGAGCATCAGCTGTTTTGTATGACTGTGTGATAATAATCTCGGTAGCCGATTTGAGCAAGACCTTTAAACAGGTCAACATTCACAAAGCCGCAGGGCCAGAAGGATTACCAGGATGTGTACTCAAAGCATCCATGGACCAACTGGCAAGTGTCTTCACTGACATTTTCAACCTCTCCCTGTCTGCATCTGTAATACCTACATATTTCAAGCAGACCACCATAGTCCCTGTGCCCAGGGAAGCAAAGATAACCTGCCTAAATGATTACCGCCCCGTAGCACTCACGTCAGTAGCCATGAAGTGCTTTGAAATGCTGGTCATGGCTCACATCAACAGCATCCTCCCGGATACCCTAGACCCACTCCAATTCGCATACTGCCCAATAGATCCACAGATGACGCAATCGCAATCACACTCCACACTGCCCTTCCCCACATGGACAAAAGGAACACCTACAGTATGTGAGAATGCTGTTCATTCACTACAGCTCAGCGTTCAACACCATAGTGCCCACGGGGCACATCATTAAGTCAAGGACCCTGGGACTAAACACCTCCCTCTGGAACTGGATCCTGGACTTCCTGACTGGCTGCCCCCAGGTGGTAAGGGTAGGCAACAACACGTCTGCCACGCTGATCCTCAACACTGGGGCCCCTCAGGGGTGTATACTTAGTCCCCTCCTGTACTCCCTGTTCACCCACGACTGCGTGGCCAAACACGACTCCAACACAATCATTAAGTTTGCTGATGACACAACAGTGGTAGGACTGATCAATGACAATGATGAGACAGCCTATAGGAAGGAGGTCAGAGAACTGGCAGTGTGGTGCAAGTGCAACAACCTCTCCCTCAATGTGAGCAAGGCAAAGGAGCTGATTGTGGACTACAGGAAAAGGCGGGCCAAAAAGGCCTCCATTAACATCAACGGGGCTATAGTGGTGTGGGTCGAGAGTTTCAAGTTCCTTGGTGTCCACATCACCAGCGATCTATCGTGGTCCAAACACACCAAGACAGTTGTGAAGAGGGCACGACATAACCGTTTCCCCTAAAGAGACTGAAAAGAGTTGGCATGGGTCCCCAGATCCTCAAAAACGTATACAGCTCCACCATCAAGAGCATCCTAACCGGTTGCATTACCGCCTGGTATGGCAACTGCTCGGTATCTGACCGTAAGGCGCTACAAAGGGTAGCGCGTATGGCCCAGTAGTCAAATAAAGTTTGATTTGATTTGATTAATCCCCTAAGCTTATAAGAAATCTCGCTATGCCCTCCAATAAACCATCAAACAGGCAAAGCTTCAATACAGGACAAAGATCGAATCGTACTACACCGGCTCTGACGCTCGTCTGATGTGGCAGGGCTTGCAAACTATTACAGTCTACAAAGGGAAGCACAGCCGAGAGCTGCCCAGTGCCACGAGCCTACCAGGATAGCTAAATAACTTCTATGCTCACTTCGAGGCAAGTAACACTGAAACATGCATGAGCGCATCAGATGTTCTGGACGACTGTGGGATCACGGTCTCCGCAGCCGATGTGAGTAAGACCTTTATACAGGTCAACATTCACAAGCCTGCAGGGCCAGATGGATTACCAGGACGTGTACTCCGAGCATGCGCTGACCAACTGGAAAGTGTCTTCACTGACATTTTCTACCTCTCCCTGTCTGAGTCTGTAATACCAACATGTTTCAAGCGGACCACCATAGTCCTTGTGCCCAAGAACACTAAGATAACCTGCCTAAATGACTTCCGACCCGTAGCACTCACGTCTGTAGCCATGACATTCGTTGAAAGGCTCACATCAACACCATTATCCCAAAAGCACTAGACCCACTCCAATTTGCATACCGCACCAACAGATCCACAGATGATGCAGTCTCTAATGCCCTCCACACTGCCCTTTCACACCTGGACAAAAGGAACACCTATGTGAGAATGCTATTCATTGACTACAGCTCAGCGTTCAACACCATAGTGCCCTCAAAGATCATCACTAAGCACTATTTCTCTGTAACTAAGCACGTCCCTCTGGATCCTGGACTTCCTGACCGGCCGCCCCCAGGTGGTAATGGTAGGTAACAACACATCCGCCACGCTGATCCTCAAAACGGGGGCCCCCAGGGGTGCGTGCGCAGTCCCCTCCTGTACTCCCTGTTCACTCATGACTGCACGGCCAGGCACGACTCCAACATCATCATTAAGTTCGCTGATGACACAACAGTGATAGGCCTGATCACCGACAACAACAAGACAAGGTAGGGGGTCAGAGACCTGACCGTGTGGTGCAAGGACAACCACCTCTCCCTCATCGTGATAAAGACAAAGGAGATGATTGTGGACTACAGGAAATGGAGGTCCGAGCACGCCCCCATTCTCATTGATGGGGCTGCAGTGAAGCAGGTTGAGCTCTTCAAGTTCCTTGGTGTCCACATCACCAACAAACTAACATAGTCCAAGCACACCGAGACAGTCGTGAAGAGGCCACGAAAAAAACCTAATCTTCCTGCCATCCAGGACCTCAATACCAGGCTGTGTCAAAGGAAGGCCCTAAAAATTGTCAAAGACTCCAGCCACCCAAGTCATAGACTGTTCTCTCTGATACCCGCGGCAAGCGGTACCGGAGCGCCAAGTCTAGGTCCAAGAGGCTTCTAAACAGCTTCTACCCCCAAGCCATAAGACTTCTGAACAGCTAATCAAAAGGTTACCCAGACTACTTGCATTGCCCCCTCCCGCTCCTATGCTGCTGCTACTCACTGTTATAATCTATGCATAGTCACTTTAATAAGTCTACCTACATGTACATATTACCTCGACACCGGTACCCCCTGTATATAGCCCCTCTATTGTTATTTTCTGCTGCTCTTGAATTATTTGTTATTTTTATCTCTTACCTTTTTAGGTATTTTCTTAAAACTGCATTGTTGGTTAAGGGCTTGTAAGTAATCATGTCACTGTAAGGTCTACAACTGTATTCGGCGCATGTGACAAATACAATTTGACTTGATTTGATAAGGCTTAGGTATGAAATATTTAATAGTCTGAATGCATGTGAGAAGACTGCTAATTGTATCAATAGTGGTATGATGTGTGTCACATCTCACCTGCACAACCTCGATCATAACGTTTTTGAGGTATGCAGTGTTTGTGTGGTATGCTAGCCTTACACACACACACACACACTCATGATGCAGGGCTACCATAGCAGATATAGTATTGCTGAGAAACTCGTTCATGGAATCAGGCAGAATTCATTTATCAGCAATAAGAGGTTTATTCGAGCATTTGGAAGGAGAATCACTCTGTCAGGATGAACCCGGAGAGGATCTTGTTCATTTACAAATGACACAGTCTTTATATACTTCATCTACACAAAGAGCTATACCCCCTTCTACGGGAGGAAAGCTAAGAAAGTACAGTTGATAAGGGGTAATTGACTCCACTTCCTTAGAAACATGACAAATGAGAACAGGTTCTAACCAGTTCTCACAGCCTATATGTCTAAAATAGAGGAGTGATAGGATATTTAAATCCTAACCAGAGGAAACTAGTTTTCCGCCTGTCTTGGCTTTTAGTGCCCTGTTGATGAGCTAGTAATACTTCACTCCTCTGTTGCGGTATGTATAGAGGTTACTGAACAACTGTGGAAAAATACCTGTGACTGTGGAAAATTACCAGTGACGAGTACCATTTTTATTTATTTAATTTTATTTATTTAACCTTTATTTAACTAGGCATGTCAGTTAAGAACAAATTCTTATTTTACAGTAACGGCCTACCCCGCCCAAACCCTCCCCTATCCCAGACGATGTTGGGCCAATTGTGTGCCGCCCCATTCATCTTAAGAGACTGTAACAAAACCATTTTGCATCCACAGTAGTATTGCTAGATGGCTATGTTCTTATACACCTTTTATCACACCTATCTAAGGCAGATGTAATGTTATTGTTTAGATGAAAACTCAACAGTCAGTGTAATTTAAAATAACGTATGGCTCACTAGGTGGTAGGTTGGTGTGGCGGTAACATGTGGCGACAGCATGTCCAAGGTTGCTGGTTCAAATCTTAACCCCAACCCAATCTTACCCAAACATTTATTGAGTCATCTGACTTGCCTAAACTTACCCTAACATTTCTTGCCTAAATAGCATTCGTTTCTGCCCTCGAGACATTGAATAAAGAAAACTCCAAAAACTGCTTTTATTTGACATGATAATAAATGTGATTATCTAAAGTAGAATTTGTTTGTGGCTATCTTGGTGTATCCACACATATAATTGGTTGGTCTGCAGACTAACAGCGCCAGCTGGCCTTCCTCTTAATAACCTGAGCTAGAAATTAATTCAACTATATTAACAGTAAACACAGTCCCAAAAATATGAATCGCTGGAAGCTAACAAACTGGCCAATTTCACAGCTGACTGTTACTTAGTCCTTTTTTAAAACGAATCAAATCAAATCAGATGCAAACGCTAAGGGATATGGCGTTTACAATAAATAAACAATTATATTTGAGGCCTGGGTGGTAGGGGAAGAAACTACGCTCTTTCTATCCGGCCCTTAAAGTGGAACTGCAATTTTTTTTAAGGAACAGCTAGACAAGCCTCCGGCAGAGGGTGTCTGTGACATTTTCACGCATTTTTAAATGAGCAACAAAAAAACATTTTGGTGCGGTTATGTGTGTAATTTGTTATTTCTTTGTCATCTCATTCCCTCTCGAGCGACGGCGTGTTGAAATAATTGAAATAGGATAGCCCCCGGATGTCCTGGTGCCTCTCAATGAGTGCTAGTCTGAGTCATGTGATCATAGGGTGGCAGCACTACCACTAGAACAGCCCCCAGCATACGAATCAATGTTCTTTCCGAGTCACTGACTCAAGTCCCCAACTCTGCTCCACGATACACCAGGCCCAAAATCCAATTATCCACAACTCCCACCTGCTGCACCAACCGTCTCCCCACAACACGTGAAAACATACTAGATTAAAATATATATCACAAGAAAGCAAATTGAAAACATAATTATGAATATGTTTACTGTTAATGTATTCAGTACCATTTTTTGCTCAGGTATTGCTAGGGAAAATGAGAGTAAGAGAGTGAAAAGCGAGAGAGAGAGAAATTGAAAGAGATAAAAAAATATATATAACTTTGCAAAAAGAAGATCATGTCAACACCATGCAAAATCTCCTGTATTAATGCTTTGCCGTGGCTTGGAACACTGGTGGGAATGCAATAAGCTGCTTGGCTTCCATTGCTTTTATGTGGATTCCATCATGATTATAATATCAACATATTTTATAAGGCCAGGTCAAAATGGAACCCACCTTCTTCCAATTATAATGATGCATGTTCCATAGTGTGAAGAACGAACGACCCCCATTATCTGACACGTGATGAATGGTGCATCATAGTCTTCTTTTGTTCGTGTGTGTGAGGGTCAAGGGTGAACATAATGTCACTGAAAAGGTGACTATGTGTCTAATGTATTATCTATTAGTTGTGTGGACAACTAACACACCCAGCTCTGTAAGCCTCGGGAGAACTATAGCTTTGGAACAGCAGGCTTAGCGTCCAACCCTGGGTCAGGCGGAGGAGAGAGAGAGAGAGAGCGAGAGCGAGAGCGAGAGCGAGAGAGAGAGAGAGAGATTTCCAGCTCGTTATCCAAAAGAGCAAAGCCAGGGGGAGAAAACCACTGAATGTGTGTGTTCTCATAGAAATATGATGAGTAAAAATGATTCAAGGGCATCAGCATTTCAAGTTCTGAAAATGGAGTGTGTGTGTGTGCAATAGCTTCTCAATTAAATTAGCATTCAGGCCCTTAGAATATCATTAATCTACCTTCCTAGATGTTGATGCCCTATAATGAACTTATCCAGGTTAGCATGGCCTTGAACACTGAAGCAGTAAGATTTAAGTCTACCGTATTCGTGGAAACAGTTCCCACAACATTTTTTAAAGTTTGTATAAGTTTTGGTTTAGGCAGTTTTATTTTGCGGGTGTTATGGCACACAAAAACATTTCTTGAGACAATTATTCTGGAGCTAGCCAGCTGAAGAGTTCCATCAGCCACTCCTGGGCTACAATCACCTATCCGGACCCGTTTTACTGCCGATACGGAGCCCCACCGGGCTGTCATGACTGGACTACCAACGTTATCTGCCCGAGGGAGTTATCCAACTGGCCCCTCCGTCGTGACGTAACCTGAACGCCCATCTGCGGCTCGCTAATCGTTAGCTGTCTTATTGGCTGCTATCTGAATAGGTCTATAGGACAATTTTCTTGGGCCACTATAACTATATCTATTTTGCCAATTGTATTGGTCCCCTCTCTACCACACGGAACACCCTAATCTACCGAAGGAAACGCATGAGGTGGCTAAAATCAGACCTCCATCCTCTGCCAGCTTGCTACCCATGGCCCGGCTAGCTGTCTGAATCACGGTGACCCCAACCAACCTCACTACTCACTGAACCCTTATGATCACTCGGCTAAGCATGCCTCTCCTTAATGTCAATATGCCTTGTCCATTGCTGTTCTGGTTAGTGTTTATTGGCTTATTTCACTGTAGAACCTCTAGCCCTGCTCATTATTCCTTATCCAACCTTTCAGTTCCACCACCCACACATGCGATGACATCACCTGGCTTCAATGATGTTTCTAGAGACAATATCTCTCTCATCATCACTCAATGCCTAGGTTTACCTCCACTGTATTCACATCCTACCATACATTTGTCTGTACATTATACCTTGAAGCTATTTTATCGCCCCCAGAAACCTGCTCCTTTTACTCTCTGTTCCGCACTCCTAGACAACCAATTCTCATAGTTTTCAGCCGTACCCTTATCCTACTCCTCCTCTGTTCCTCTGGTGATGTAGAGGTGAATCCAGGCCCTGCAGTGCCTGGCTCCACTCCTATTCCCCAGGCGCTCTCTTTTGATGACTTCTGTAACTGTAATAGCCTTGGTTTTATACATGTTAACATTAGAAGCCTCCTCTCTAAGTTTGTTTTATTCACTGCTTTAGCACACTCTGCCAACCCGGATGTCCTAGCCGTGTCTGAATCCTGGCTTAGGAAGACCACCAAAAACTCTGAAATCTCCATCCCTAACTACAACATTTTCAGACAAGATAGAACGGCCAAAGGGGGCGGTGTTGCAATCTACTGCAGAGATAGCCTGCAATGTTCTGTCCTACTATCCAGGTCTGTACCCAAACAATTTGAACTTCTACTTTTAAAAATCCACCTCTCTAAAAACAAATCTCTCACCATTGCCGCCTGCTATAGACCACCCTCTGCCCCCAGCTGTGCTCTGGACACCATATGTGAACTGATTTCCCCCCATCTATCTTCAGAGCTCGTGCTGCTAGGTGACCTAAACTGGGACACGCTTAATACCCCAGCCATCCTACAATCTAAGCTTGATGCCCTCAATCTCACACAAATTATCAATGAACCTACCAGGTACCTCCCCAAAGCCGTAAACACGGGCACCCTCATAGATATCATCCTAACCAACTTGCCCTCCAAATACACCTCTGCTGTTTTCAACCAAGATCTCAGCGATCACTGCCTTATTGCCTGCATCCGTAATGGGTCAGCGGTCAAACGACCTCTACTCATCACTGTCAAACGCTCCCTGAAACACTTCAGCGAGCAGGCCTTTCTAATCGACCTGGCCAGGGTATCCTGGAAGGATATTGACCTCATCCCGTCAGTAGAGGATGCCTGTTTTTTTTTTTAAATGCCTTCCTCACCATCTTAAATAAGCATGCCCCATTCAAGAAATTTGAAACCAGGAACAGATATAGCCCTTGGTTCTCTCCAGACCTGACTGCCCTTAACCAACACAAAAACATCCTATGGTGTTCTGCATTAGCATCGAACAGCCCACGTGATATGCAACTTTTCAGGGAAGTTAGAAACCAATATACACAGGCAGTTAGAAAAGCCAAGGCTAGCTTTTTCAAGCAGAAATTTGCTTCCTGCAACACAAACTCAAAAAAGTTCTGGGACACTGTAAAGTCCATGGAGAATAAGAACACCTCCTCCTCTTCAAAGAGGGGGACACTCTTGACCCAAACTGCTACAGACCTATATCTATCCTACCCTGCCTTTCTAAGGTCTTCGAAAGCCAAGTCAACAAACAGATTACCGACCATTTCGAATCCCACTGCACCTAAAATACAAGTAAAACTAAATGCATGCTATTCAACCGATCGCTTCCTGCACCTGCCCGCCCGTCCAGCATCACTACTCTGGACGGTTCTGACTTAGAATATGTGGACAACTACAAATGCCTAGGTGTCTGGTTAGACTGTAAACTCTCCTCCAGACTCACATCAAACATCTCCAATCCAAAGTTAAACCTAGAACTGGCTGCCTATTTCACAACAAAGCATCCTTCACTCATGCTGCCAAACATACCCTCGTAAAACTGACCATCCTACCGATCCTCGACTTCGGCGATGTCATTTACAAAATAGCCTCCAATACCCTACTCAATAAATTGGATGCAGTCTATCACAGTGCCATCCGTTTTGTCACCAAAGTCCCATATACTACCCACCACTGCGACCTGTACACTTTCGTTGGCTGGCCCTCGCTTCATACTCGTCACCAAACCCACTGGCTCCAGGTCATCTACAAGACCCTGCTAGGTAAAGTCCCCCCTTATCGCAGCTCGCTGGTCACCATAGCAGCACCCACCTGTAGCACACGCTCCAGCAGGTATATCTCTCTGGTCACCCCCAAAACCAATTCCTCCTTTGACCGCCTCTCCTTCCAGTTCTCTGCTGCCAATGACCAACGAACTACAAAAATCTCTGAAACTGTAAACACTTATCTCCCTCACTAGCTTTAAGCACCAGCTGTAAGAGCAGCTCACAGATTAATGCACCTGTACATAGCCCATCTATACTTTAGCCCAAACAACTACCTCTTCCCCTACTGTATTTATTTATTTATTTTGCTCCTTTGCACCCCATTATTTCTATTTCTACTTTGCACATTCTTCCACTGCAAATCTACCATTCCAGTGTTTTACTTGCTATATTGTATTTACTTCGCCACCATGGCCGTTTTTTGCCTTTACCTCCCTTCTCACCTCATTTGCTCACATTGTATATAGACTTATTTTTCTACTGTATTATTGACTGTATGTTAGTTTTACTCCATGTCTAACTCTGTGTTGTTGTATGTGTCGAACTGCTTTGCTTTATCTTGGCCAGGTCGCAATTGTAAATTAGAACTTGTTCTCAACTTGCCTTCCTGGTTAAATAAAGGTGATTTTTTTTTTTTTTAAGTCTATGCACCTTCGGTAATTGGTCAACAGTACTACTCCTAGTAGAGGTGGGAACATGAAGTGTAGTCACAATTCAAGGGCTCAGACACGAGACGTACAGTGGGGCAAAAAAGTATTTAGTCAGCCACCAATTGTGCAAGTTCTCCCACTTAAAAAGATGAGAGGCCTGTAATGTTCATCATAGGTACACTTCAACTATGACAGACAAAATGAGAAAAAAAAATCCTGAAAATTATTTTACTTTAAATATGTGTTTATTTTTGTGAATTGTTAGATACTACTGCACTGTGGGAGCTAGGAACACAAGCATTTCTCTACACCCGCAATAACATCTGCTAAATATGTGTATGTGACCAATAACATTTGATTTGATTTGAACAGTAGCTGTAAAATTGGCCAAGTTGTTAGCTTCCAGCGATTTGTCTTTTTGGGACTGTTTTTTCCGTTAATATGGTTTAATGAATTTCTAGCTCAGGTTATTAAGAGGAAGGCAATTGGAGCTTTTAGTCTGCAGAGTAGACCAACCAATGATTTGTGTGGATATACAAGGCAAGAAGTGTTAATGGGTAAGTAATTCCTAACAAGGTTAGTTTTAGAGAGAGAGAGAGAGAGAGAGAGAGAGAGAGAGAGAGAGAGAGAGAGAGAGAGAGAGAGAGAGAGAGAGAGAGAGAGAGACTTTTTGACTTTTTGTCTTTCTTTACTGAAACATTCTCATTTCATTTCAAACTCGCCACCCTCCCCCCCCTAAAATAAAAAAAACAAAATATAGCCTGTACTGCATACATGTACCATACTCACCTTACCATCTACCACATGATACAAATCACCATACACAAAAAACATACCCTCTCCTACAACCGTATATCCAAAACATCTTCCCCAGCTGTACATACAGCCCCCCCAACACACCATATCTCCTCAAACATCTCCACACATTTTATCATTTTATAGAACTCAAACTCAACCCTAAGGCGCGCAGAGACCATCCCATTAAACAGTAGTAAAGGGTCTGTTATCCCCCCACCTTTGACCCTGTTTCTCCTTGTTAGCCAAATAGCTAACTTCGCCTGAGCAAACAGAAAATTCAACAAAACACATTTTTCTTTCTCCTTACTCGAATACCTGTATCCCATTATAAACATCCCAACAGCAAAAACCACCCCCAACCTCTCACACAGACATTCCAACAGAGACATTAATGGCATTAACCTGGTGCACACAGAAAACACATGAATCACAGTTTCTTTCATTTTACAGAAAGGACACCCCTGCCCAATTCCCGGATCAACCCGCGCCAACCAGCTGTTAGTGGCCAGGGCTCCATGAAGAACCCTCCACTGGAGGTCCCCTGACCTCTTTGGTACTGGGGGTTTATAGAGCGCCCTCCATCTAAAACCCACCATACTCTCCACCCCACATACCCCCTGCCACTGATGTGCCTTCACTCCTGTTAGGCTCCGAATGTTCCTAACCTTAACGCAGAGGTTGTAGAGGGCTTTACCTCCCACCCCCTCAAACTCCCCCAGGCTCGGAGTGTTAAAATCTAACAAGTCCTCCAGACCCCCTTGCCAGTCTCCAGTCTCTGCCGTCACCTGCAGTGGCGGAAACATTGGTGGCCCCTCTCCCTTTGGCCTCTCAAACACCCCCCTTCCCTGCTCAGACAGTGCCTCCTGGACCTCCTCCAGGAATCTCTCCAGCAGCCTAAGAGACGTTATTCCTGTTTGTTGAGCCAAGACCTCCGGGGTTTTCCACCCCTCCTCTCCCAGCATTCTCAGGTCACCTAGCCTTTGTACACCCCCTGCCATCAGTTGCCTCTGCAGGGTGGCAGACTGAACCGATCTCAAAGGGATGGCTGGGTTGTGGAAAATAGGCTCCTCCCACACCCACTGCCCAGGCTCCACACCCCCTTCTCGTGTGGGTCTTAATAGCTGCCAGGTCCTCAGCACCGCAGAGTAAAACTCTGAGAGACCTGCTGTACTCAGCCTCTCCAGCTTCATGAGGAACAGCTGCCGGTCCAACCCTAATCCACCAGCTCTCCTCAGCAGCGCGCATGCTGGTTCCCTCCAGCCGACATCAGTATGGTACAGCAGTCTCTGCACCGCCTTTAGCCGGAAAGCAGCCATCCTGCTCTCCAGTTCCACCAGGCCCTGTCCTCCTTCGTGGACGGTCATGTACAACACTGCTGCCTTCAGCCAGTGATGTCCCGACCAAAAGAAGTCCACCAGCTTGCGTTGCAGGTCTGCAAGCAGACCGGCGGGGGGGTTGAGGACAGCCAGTTTATGCCACAAGGAAGATGCCACCAGGTTGTTAATTATCAGCACCCTCCCTCTATATGACACTTGAGATAGGAGCCACCTCCACCTGGCCAGTCTTGACACCACTGCCTGTGACAGCCCCTCCCAGTTCTTCCTGACCCACCTCTCCGAGCCCAGGTACACCCCCAACACTTTAAGCCCTTCACAACCCCACTGCAAACCCCCTGGAAGCAGAGGAGGAGCCCTATCCCCCCATGCCCCACATAACAGAGCTTTGCTCTTTCCCCAGTTTACCTTAGCTGATGAAGCTCCCTCGTACACCTTCAGACTGGTCTCTAGTTCCTGCATATCTTGCCCATCCCTGACCATCACAGAAACATCATCTGCATATGCTGAGACTGCTATTCCTGTCACCACATCCATGCCTGTCCAGCACACTCCCTGCAATCTCCTGCGTAGCAGTCCTAAAAAAGGCTCAATGGCTAGTGTGTATAGCTGCCCAGATAGAGGGCATCCTTGTCTAATGCCCCGTCTCACCCAGACTGGCCTACTGAGCCCCCCTCCCACCTTAACCATACATGACGCCCCAGCATACAACAGCTTCACACAGGTCACAAAACTCTTCCCAACCCCAAACACAGACATCACATTAAACAGATACTCATGATCCACTCTATCAAAGGCCTTCTCTTGATCTAAAGAGACCAGTCCAAAGTTCACATTAGAACCTCTCGACAAGTCCAAGGTGTCCCTAATCAAGAACAAGTTGTCCGTGATTGAGCGTCCCGGTACACAATATGTCTGGTCCTTGTGTATTATAGAGTCCAGATGGGACTTCAGTCTGTTAGAGAGGACCTTGGCAAAAATCTTGTAGTCCGCACAGAGTAATGCCACAGGCCTCCAGTTCTTAAGTTCACACAAGTCCCCTTTTTTGGGCAGGAGAGTCAGTGCCGCCCGACGGCAGCTCATCGGCAACTCTCCTACCCCGATGCACTCACGCAAGACGCAAAAGAAGTCCTGTCCAATTATTCCCCAGAATTTTTTGTAAAACTCCACTGGAAGTCCATCGACCCCCGGTGCACGACCGGGGGACATCTGGGTTACGGCCTCTGCCAGTTCATGTGACAACAGAGGAATGTCCATTTCATCCCTCTGTGCCCGAGAGAGCTTAGGGAGTCCTGCGAACAAGACCTGAGCACACATAGGATCACACATTTCTGCCCTATACAATTCAGTATAAAACTCCACAGTCCGCTCCCGCATCTCCCCCACCACAGAGGTCACCCGCCCATCAGAGAGCCGTAAACAATGCATACCCTTGGCTTCACTGCTCTGTCTTTCCAAACCAAAGAAGAAGGAGCTGGGAGCATCCATCTCCTTGAGCATGGAGAACCTAGCTCTTACAAGTGCTCCCTTTGCTTTAACCTGGAAAAAACTGCCCAGGTCCCTACGTAATTCGGCTAAATTAGCCTGGAGGCCTACATTGCCTTGCCCCACCATCTCTACCTCCATCTCACTAATACACCGCTCTAGTTCCCCCAATACTCTCCTAGCCTCTGAGGATGAGAGAGCTGTGTACTGTTGACAGAAAAGCCGAATTTGCACCTTCCCCACATCCCACCATTGACTCAGAGACTCATACTCCTCTCTTCGCTGCCCCCACCTTTCCCAAAAAGTCTGGAAACCTGAGCAAAAAGTGGCATCTTGTATGAGCTTTACATTGAACTTCCAATAAGATGCCTGCCGGGGCCCTGGTGAAATAGACAGCCGAGCCATGGTTATGTGGTGATCCGAAAACCCCACTGGGAGAATGGTAGCGCCCAGCAGCCTATTGCTCTGATTCCTGGACATGTAAAAACGATCAAGTCGGGCTGCACTCACCCTAGCCCCAAAGACCTTCACCCATGTATACTGTCTTGTGTTTGGATGTTTAGTTCTCCAAACATCCACTAGGTCGAACTGGTTAATGATGTCCCCTAACACTCCCACTGACACTGAATGAGGCTCTTCCCCATTTCTGTCTTTTGTAAAATCCATTGTACAGTTCCAGTCACCTCCGATCACCAGCGTCTCCTCAGGCGCTACTTGTGAGAGTTCCTGTCTAAGACTCCCAAATAGAACCCCTCTTTCTCTCCCTGTGTTAGGCGCATACACATTTATAAAAACAAAGCCCATGCTGTTAATTTCTGCTTTAACAACAAGCAACCTGCCCTTACACACCTCCTTTGAGGAGCAAATTTTTACAGACATACCCGGTGCAAAAAGGACTGCCACCCCTGCACTAAGATTTGTCCCATGGCTCAACACACTTGCCCCTTTCCACCAGAGCCCCCAATCTACTTCATTCACCACATCACTATGTGTCTCCTGCAGAAACAACACCTGTACTTTTTTTTGTTTTACATATTCACCCAACACACTCCTCTTTCCCGCATCTCTGGCGCCATTTATATTGAGCGAGCCTACCCGAAGAGTCTCCATAAGAAGTGGGAGAAAAGCCAGCAGAGAAATAGACCAATAGAAAAGCTCAAAAAGCCCCAGTGTCAGAAAGAAATTAAACATTTAAACAGTGTCTGAAGGTAAACCTTTACGCACTGTTGTGACCCACTTCCTCAACCTAAACCGTTTCCTGGGTGAGAGGACACCATGCCCCTCATTTCTCATTGCATGTTTTACTGATCTTACAAACTTTCTAGGATCAGGAAAAAAAGCCTCAAGATTAACTTTTTTCCCCTTAGTCTCATTCAGGAACCTTGTCAGTTCTCTCAACGTGTACTTAGACCCCTCTGGTTGACTGGCTGTCAGCTCCGGGCCAATTGAAGAAGAGTCTGAAAAAAATAACTCCTCATCCTCTTCCTCAGACTCACTTTCCTCCTCTTCTCTATCTCCCACCCTGACCACCTGCTCTTTCTCTCTGGTTAGGGCCTCACCCACAGCAACAGGCAACATTTCCATTGTGCCTTTGCCCACACCCTTTTTCCTTTTCCGCTTGACACCCTCCTCCTCCACCCCTAATCTCTTACACTTCCCCACTATACTCTCCTCATCCACTAGAATAACCTGACTAGACCCAGTATCATCTACACCACCCTCCATAGCATGACTAGGCCCAGCATCATCTACACCACCCTCCATAGCATGACTAGGGCCAGCCTCAGCTACCCCACCATCCATAGCCTGACTAGACTCAGCCTCTTCTATACCACCATCCATATCCTGCCTAGACCCAGCACCCTTTACACCACCCTCCATAGCATAACTAGGCCCAGCCTCAGCTACCCCACCATCTCTAGCCTGACTAGACCCGGCCTCTGCTTCCCCACCATCTCTAGCCTGACTAGACCCAGCCTCCACTACCCCACCATCTCCAGCCTGACTAAACTCAGCTACAGCTACTCCACCATCTCTAGCCTGACTAAACTCAGCTACAGCTACCCCACCATTTCTAGCCTGACTAGGCCCAACCTCATCTACACCACCATCTCTAGCCTGACTAGGCCCAGCCTCTGCTGTCTGCATCTCCTTACCCCCTGCACTTTGACCTCGATTTCCCCCACTGGCGCCTGTACCCTCACCTTGTCTACGGCCTTTGTGTGGGCACGCAAAACTCTTGTGCCCCAAATCCCCACATTCAAAACACCGTAGACTATCTGTGTTGGCAAAACCTGCATAGAGCCCCTCCCCATGTCTCACTTTAAAGTGCACATTTAGCTGTTGCTCATTGTTGTTCAGAAACATAAACACTTGCCTCCGGAACGAAACAACGTGCTTAACGGCATCTGCCTGAAAACCTGCTGATAGTACACGGAAACCGCTAGCAAACTTACCAAAACGACTCAGCTCTTTCCTAATTTGATCATCCGTAATAAACGGAGGCAAATTGGCCACTACAACTCTTGTTGAAGGGGTAGAGAGAGGTGAAATTGACACCAACACATCCCTTACAAATATTCCGCTAGCAATTAGCCTACCAACCAAATTAGCCCTTTTCATGAACACAACCACAGCTTTGTTCATTCTAGAAGCAGAATGTATAAACTCAGCTCCTACCTGTTCACCGACCGCGAGCAGAACCTCCTCCACCTTAACTCCGTTCTCAGGAACACACCTGAATCCATGCTGTATCGACAGCGTCTCCTCCGCGCTAGGCTGAGAAGCCATCGCGCACACCGCACCTTCCAAACCCCAGGAAAATTACTCTGTCCTCTTCCACCCTAACTTTGAAAAAAAACTTTGGATACCGCTAAAACAAATACTGCATTAACCCTCCACCATAGAAAATAACATGTAAAGAAAAGAATCAAGAAAGTTAGTTAGGATAGAGCTTTCCACACCAAACACTCAAACTCCAAAAACACCCAGCATGCACTGCGAGAGAGAGAGAGAGAGAGAGAGAGAGAGAGAGAGAGAGAGAGAGAGAGAGAGAGAGAGAGAGAGAGAGAGAGAGAGAGAGAGAGAGAGAGAGAGAGAGAGAGAGAGAGAGAGAGAGAGAGAGAGAGAGAGAGAGAGAGAGAGAGAGAGAGAGAGAGAGAGAGAGAGAGAGAGAGAGGTGAGTAAATGTATGTGTGCTCGTGTGTCTGCAGTTCACGCATCAAAGCTTGACCTCGTCAGCTTTCACCTGGTACCTCTCTCCTGAGTTGTTATGCAATTTTTGGAAACTGGTAGTCACAACAATCCGTTTCTACACCATTAGGCTTTTGACGCCTGACACATGTAGTTGACACATCGTCGGTCCGGAGCGTCCGATTCCACCTGAACTGCTAGCGGTCTTGATTTTAACAATGCTGCAGACACACTGGTCTTAAAAAGGTCTGTTGGCCATTGTCAGAATAGAGTGATTCCTCAGGATACCTAGACTAAAAAGGACATTGATTTGGGGGATTTTAACTAAATTATATGTGTAGGGTTGGGGAGTAACTGGTTACAATTACAAAAACTGTAATTGTAATGCATAACTTTTCCAGTTAAAAGTTTTGCTATCAGATTACAGTTCCTAGATTACTAGATTATTACATCTAGGATTACTTTTATATTCAGAAAGGATGTGTAGGATTTTTGTTGTTGTCGACAACTTTCTATTTTCTCAATGACATTCAAATCAGCATTGAAAAAAGATGCATGTTTAAGTTTGTTCTGCCTGAATGAGTCTGACCACAAGTCATAGACCACTGTGATGAGACGCAAAGGGCTCTATTTTCGGATTGGCGTTAAGGCGGTGCTAGTGTCAAACGCACATTCGTTTGCAATTTTGTCATGTAAAAACTGCGCACTGGGATTTTCCAACCCTCTTTGCCAGATTCGTCAATTTACCTGTCTATCAGCTCCTTGACCTCAGATGGGAGGGGTGGAAATATTTGAGGTGTGCCCTTAAAAACATGATCCAAAGTGCTAATGATATTTGAGACCAACCAATAGCTGGTTTTAGAGGTAATGGCATGAATTGAGACAGCGGAAAGTCAGCTATGGCATGAATTGAGACAGCGGAAAGTCAGCCTATCCAGCTGTGATCCACACTGCCCATACAGTATGTGTATGGAACACACTGCGCATACAGTATGTGTATGGAACACACTGCCCATACAGTATGTGTATGGAACACACTGCCCATACAGTATGTGTATGGAACACACTGCCCATACAGTATGTGTATGGAACACACTGCCCATACAGTATGTGTATGGAACACACTGCCCATACAGTATGTGCATGGAACACACTGCCCATACAGTATGTGTATGGAACACACTGCCCATACAGTATGTGTATGGAACACACTGCCCATACAGTATGTGTATGGAACACACTGCCCATACAGTATGTGCATGGAACACACTGCCCATACAGTATGTGTATGGAACACACTGCCCATACAGTATGTGTATGGAACACACTGCCCATACAGTATGTGTATGGAACACACTGCCCATACAGTATGTGTATGGAACAGGAGTAGCCTAATGTGCTTTTGGTGCCTGTTTACTCCCTATTCAGAAACATACAAAAAAAATATATATTCTTCCCATGCATTTAGATACCATCTCCACCATAACCTTGAGAAAGGACAGATCAGAGCAACTTTTCAGTTCAGTGCATCTCTGATTCAGGAAATCAAGACAAGCATTCATGAAATCCAAACAAATGATCTACTTTATGACAAATGATTACTACTACCAATATTCTTAATGCAAATCTCTTAAAATAACATCACATTCTGTTGAAACAATGTTTCAAATGAGCTTATACTCCCCTTATCACACTTTCAACCTCGCAGAGGTCATAGGATCAGGAAATGATCCCGATCGTCCAGCAGACCCAATCTGGTGAGATTTATCAAAACAAAACAAACACAACAGCGCAACAATACACTCCTTCCTACATCACTCAAGGTGTGTAAACACTCCTCCAGGCTGTGTAAGGGCTATTTTACCAAGGAGAGTGATGGAGTGCTGAATCAGATGACCTGGCCTCCACAATCCCCTGACCTCAACCAATTGAGATGGTTTGGGATGAGTCGGACCGCAGGGAAGGAAAAGCAGCCAACAAATGCTCAGCATATGTGGGAACTCCTTCAAGACTGTTGGAAAAACATTCCAGGTGAAGCTGGTTGAGAGAATGCCAAGAGTGTGCAAAGCTTTCACCAAGGCAAAGGGTGGCTATTTAAAGAATCTCAAATATAAAATATATTTTGACTTATTTAACACTTTTTTGGTTACAACTGTACATGATTCCATATGTGTTATTTCATAGTTTTGATGTCTTCAGTATTATTCTACAATATAGAAAATAGTAAAAATAAAGAAAAACCCTGGAATGAGCAGGTATTCTAAAACTTTTGTTAGTTAGTGTACGTCTACGTTTGGGTTGTTTAAGTTGCATATCATTATATTCCCAGTATTACTTTATCAAATATCTAGTAATCGATTATACACACATACATTTTCTCATTCATTTTTTTTTAATGTCTTCACAGAATCAATATATAACGTAGGAAATCTTAGGTACTCACATTAATTAATCACTCCATGTGCGTTTCCAACAACTCCTGATGCATACACTCCCAGCGGAACCCAAAAACGTTAGTTTCGCTGCCCTATGGGAATAATGCTCAACGGTTCTCCAGTCTTCCAGAAATTATAGAATAACATCTCGCACTTAATACTACCACTCTGTGATATTCAATGATGGGCAGTGTTGAACGAACCCCATATCTTATTATCCAAACGTAAGATGAACTCTTTTCTCTAGACTCAAAAAACTCTCATACACATGCACACAGTACTGTTCCCAAAACATACTTCCCTCACACACTCTCATTCACATAAAACACAAACAAAAGACACAGAGGGGAATGAGACAGACAAGGAAAACCCGGTTAGCACATTCTTTTTCGATTTCAAACGGCGAAACCCGTACCATTATCAAAATGTTGCCTAACTAGTGGTCCCACAACGGGGTATTGCATCCACACTGGGAAATCGCCTACTGAGATTACTATGGTATAAATTATCTTATGTCTATCCAAATGTGCAAAACTACCAACAGAGTACCCATGTCTCCTATCTATGTAACACGGTCCCAAAAAATCCAACCTTACCTCATATTGTCTAATATCAGGAATAAGAAAACAATTACAATAACACCTAACTACAGTAACCCAGGGCATACCTGGTTACCTCATTTAACAAAGCATGTTATCAATTACGTACACATGATGTAACGGCGTTCCTCCTCCTCTTCATCCGAAAAGGAGGAGTAGTGATTCGACCAAAATGCAGCGGTTTGATACGACATGATATTTTAATAAACAAAACAGAAAACACGACGAACACTTGAATAATTACAAAACAAATAAACGATGTAGACAGACCTGGACACGAACTTACATATAACGTGAAGAACGCATGAAACAGGAAACAGACTACATAAACCGAACAAACAAACAAACCGAAAACAGTCTCGTGTGGCGCAACGACATAAACACAGACACAGGAGACAACCACCCACAAACTAACAGTGTGAAAACACCTACCTTAATATGACTCTCAATCAGAGGAAATGAAAACCACCTGCCTCTAATTGAGAGCCATATTAGGTCACCCTTAAACAAACATAGAAACAGAAAACATAGACTGCCCACCCAAACTCACGTCCTGACCAACTAACACATACAAAAAACTAACAGAAACAGGTCAGGAACGTGACATAACCCCCCCCTTAAGGTGCGAACTCCGGGCGCACCAGCACAAAGTTTAGGGGAGGGTCTGGGTGGGCATCTGACCACGGTGGTGGCTCAGGCTCTGGACGAGGTCCCCACCCCACCATAGTCAATCCCAGCTTACGTCTCCCCCTTAGAATGACCACCCTCATTCTACACCCACTTAGGTTAAGGGGTAACACCAAGATAAAGGACAGCTCCGGGACAAGGTAGCTCAGGACAGAGGGATAGCTCAGGACAGAGGGATAGCTCAGGACAGAGGGATAGCTCAGGACAGAGGGATAGCTCAGGATAGAGAGGTAGCTCAGGATAGAGAGGTAGCTCAGGATAGAGGGGCAACTCCGGACTGAAGGGCAGCTCCGGACAGAGAGACAGCTCTGGACTGAGGGGCAGTTCTGGATAAATAGCCGCTCTGGGCTGAGGGGCAGCTCATGACTGGCTGACGGCTCTGGACGCTCATGGCTGGCTGACGGCTCTGGACGCTCATGGCTGGCTGACGGCTCTGGACGTTCATGGCTGGCTGACGGCTCTGGACGCTCATGGCTGGCTGACGGCTCTGGACGCTCATGGCTGGCTGGCGGCTCTGGACGCTCATGGCTGGCTGGCGGCTCTGGCAGATCCTGTCTGGTTGGCGGCTCTGGCAGATCCTGTCTGGTTGGCGGCTCTGGCAGATCCTGTCTGGTTGGCGGCTCTGGCAGATCCTGTCTGGTTGGCGGCTCTGGCAGATCCTGTCTGGTTGGCGGCTCTGGCAGATCCTGACTGACGAATGGCTCTAGCGGCTCGGGACAGACGGGCGGCTCTGACGGCTCGGGACAGACGGGCGGCTCTAATGGCTCGGGACAGACGGATGGCTCAGACGGCACTGGGCAGACGGATGGCTCAGACGGCACTGGGCAGACGGATGGCTCAGACGGCACTGGGCAGACGGATGGCTCAGACGGCACTGGGCAGACGGATGGCTCAGACGGCACTGGGCAGACGGATGGCTCAGACGGCACTGGGCAGACGGATGGCTCAGACGGCACTGGGCAGACGGATGGCTCAGACGGCACTGGGCAGACGGATGGCTCAGACGGCACTGGGCAGACGGATGGCTCAGACGGCACTGTGCAGACGGATGGCTCAGACGGCACTGGGCAGACGGATGGCTCAGATGGCGCTGGTGAGACGGATGGCTCTGACCGGATGAGACACACTGTAGGCCTGGTGCGTGGTACCGGAACTGGAGGTACCGGGCTAAAGACACGCACCTTCAGGCTAGTGCGGGGAACAACAACAGGGCACACTGGACTCTCAATGCGCACTATAGGCCTGGTGCGTGGTACCGGAACTGGAGGTACCGGGCTGAGGGCACGCACATCAGGGCGAGTGCGGGGAGAAGGAACAGTGCGTACAGGGCTCTGGAGACGCACAGGTGACTTAGTGCGTGGTGCCGGAACTGGAGGCACTGGGCTGGAGACACGCACCATAGGGAGAGTGCGTGGAGGAGGAACAGGGCTCTGGAAACGCACTGGAAGCCTGGTGCGTGGTGTAGGCACTGGTGGTACTGGGCTGGGGCGGGGAGGTGGCGCCGGAAATACCGGACCGTGTAGGCGTACTGGCTCCCTTGAGCATTGAGCCTGCCCAACCTTACCTGGTTGAATACTCCCCGTAGCCCGACCAGTGCGGGGAGGTGGAATAAACCGCACCGGGCTATGTAGGCGAACCGGGGACACCATGCGTAAGGCTGGTGCCATGTAAGCCGGCCCGAGGAGACGTACTGGTGGCCAGATATGTAGGGCCGGCTTCATGACATCCGGCTCAATACTCAATCTAGCCCTACCAGTGCGGGGAGGTGGAATAACCCGCACCGGGCTATGAACACGTACAGGAGACACCATGCGCTCTACTGCGTAACACGGTGTCTGCCCGTACTCCCGCTCTCCACGGTTAGCCTGGGAAGTGGGCGCAGGTCTCCTACCTGCCCTTGGCCCACTACCTCTTAGCCACCCCCCAAGAAATTTTTGGGGTTTCTTCACGGGCTTCCGTGCTAGCCGCGTACCTTCATAACTCCGGTTCCTCTCCGGTTGCCTCTGCTCTCCTAATCGCCTCCAGCTGTTCCCATGGGAGGTGATCTCTTCCAGCTCGGATCTCCTCCCATGTGTAGCAACCCTTGCCATCCAAAACATCCTCCCATGTCCACGAGTCCTGGTTTCTTTGCCACTGTGGTTGGTTCCTCTCACGCTGCTTGATCGTATAATGGTGGGTGGTTCTGTAACGGCGTTCCTCCTCCTCTTCATCTGAAAAGGAGGAGTAGTGATTCGACCAAAATGCAGCGGTTTGATACGACATGATATTTTAATAAACAAAACAGAAAACACGACGAACACTTGAATAATTACAAAACAAATAAACGATGTAGACAGACCTGGACACGAACTTACATATAACGTGAAGAACGCATGAAACAGGAAACAGACTACATAAACCGAACAAACAAACAAACCGAAAACAGTCCTGTGTGGCAACGACATAAACACAGACACAGGAGACAACCACCCACAAACTAACAGTGTGAAAACACCTACCTTAATATGACTCTCAATCAGAGGAAATGAAAACCACCTGCCTCTAATTGAGAGCCATATTAGGTCACCCTTAAACAAACATAGAAACAGAAAACATAGACTGCCCACCCAAACTCACGTCCTGACCAACTAACACATACAAAAAACTAACAGAAACAGGTCAGGAACGTGACACATGAAAATTTGATCTTCAAGTTCGATGCCCTCGCAAGGCGTCGCCTGCACTATGGTCCCTCATTCAATGAGCTTCGCCAAGCCGAGTTTTCTCGCAAGATTACCCACGCTCTAGTCCTTCACTCTACATTAACCTCACCAATCCTACTGTGATCAAGTCAGTACCACGGATCTGGACTTTTGGTTGCCCGCAACTGGCTAATTAACAATTATGCCCAAGGATACTGCACTTAAAAACAGCTGTGGCCCTCTTAAGGAAGACCTCGCTCTGAGTGTACCCTCAACAGGGGATTTTATTGTTTTAATTATTTTTCTTTTTTTCTTTATAATTTCATCACTTATTGATAGATTGTCCAAGCCTACCTCTCTCAGTACTATGTCCGAGATCTGGTATCCACCCATGCCCGCTACCTCTCAGATCATAGGTGGGTCCAGCTACTCAATAATAAGTGTGGTTTACCCTGAGATCCCAATTTATGATCCCTTGTGCACAGTTTACCCAGTTTACCCAGTTTACCCAGACGCCAAAAAATGTAGTGGAAATTCAGTACCGAGAGAGATTTGGTCATTTCTTCAAACAATCATCTTTATTTCAAATCAATTAATTATTGCATAATGAAACCGTCAGCCCAACAGTCTTGACTGTCGGACCGAGTGCTTGAATCATACATACAGTACCGGGTTTTTATATACCAAACCTAAAACTGCTTCAACCATGGCTGTCTCTTCCTCCGCCCTCTTATTGGGCACCATAACCCACCCTGGGTTCATCCTGTCGTTTATCTGTACGGGGGGGGGGTGTTATTCTACTCCTCCAGGCTAAGTTTCCCAAATGCAAGGATGAGAACAAACACTGAAATGTTTGTTCTATTCCTTCAGGGTACCTCTATCTCGGTCACACACATAATCGCATCTATAGAATGCAGGCCCAATTAGACCAGAGACATATGTCTCACATGCACCTCTAATGATAGACTGGAATGTGGCTGTTTGTTTTTTCTTATCACAGAGACATCAATCAATTGTCAGCTTCAAGCTTTCTCTAGTAAAACCCATGTCCTCGACGCCCAGACTAGCTGCAGGAAGCAAGAGTGGACACTATAAATCTCAGCCTTAGCAGGCCAGTCTTACTCTTAGTTAAATACATAATAGTTTCCTGTTAATATCAAACAAATCAGGTAAGTATGTCATTTTTCTATCACCCCAATGCCTATGACTGCCTTAAATATGGCTCTCAATCAGAGACAATGAACCACAGCTGCCTCTAATTGAGAACCAATCTAGGCAGCCATAGGCATTGGGGTTTTGTGGGTAATTGTCTGTGTCTATGTTCTATGTTGCATGTGTGCACTTAGTTCATTTATATAGCTTCACGTTCGTCTATTTGTTGTTTTGTTTCGTTTTTCTTCTTAATAATAAAGAGAAGATGTATTTTTCACACGCTGCGCCTTGGTCCACTCTCTCACCCTTAGACAGCCGTGACAGAATTACCCACCTAAATCGGACCAAGCGGCGTGTCAAGCGGCAACAGGACCCACCTACACAGGATTTCTGGACATGGGAGGACGAATTGGATGGTAAGGGACCTTGGGCTCAACCAGGAGAATATCGCCGCCCCAAAGCTGAGCTGGAGGCAGCGAAAGCCGAGAGGAGGCGATATGAGGAGGCAGCACGGAGGCAAGGCTGGAAGCCCGTGAGTACTACCCAAAAATTTCTTGGGGGGGGGCTTAAAGGGAGTGTGGCGAAGTCAGGTAGGAGACCTGCGCATACTCCCTGTACTTACCGTGGAGAGCGAGAGTACGAGCAGACACCGTGTTACGCAGTAGAGCGCATGGTGTCTCCTGTACGCGTGCATAGCCCGGTTCGGTACATTCCAGCTCCACGTATCGGCCGGGCTAGATTGAGCGTTGAGCCGGATGTCATGAAGCCGGCCCAACGCATCTGGCCACCAGTGCGTCTCCTCGGGCCGGCTTACATGGCACCAGCCATACGCATGGTGTCCCCGGTTCGCCTACATAGCCCGGTGCGGGTTATTCCACCTCCCCGCACTGGTCAGGCGACGGGGAGCATACAACCAGGTAAGGTTGGGCAGGCTCAGTGCTCAAGGGAGCCAGTACGCCTGCACGGTCCGGTATTTCCGGCGCCACCTCCCCGCCCCAGCCCAGTACCACCAGTGCCTACACCACGCACCAGGCTTCCAGTGTGTCTCCAGAGCCCTGTTCCTCCTCCACGCACTCGCCCTATGGTGCGTGTCTCCAGCCCGGTACCACCAGTTCCGGCACCACGCACCAAGCCTCCTGTGTGTCCCCAGAGTCCTGTGCGTCCTGTTGTTGTTCCCCGCACTAGCCTGAAGGTGCGTGTCCTTAACCCGGTGCCTCCAGTTCCGGCACCACGCACCAGGCCTACAGTGCGTCTCAGCCGGCCAGAGTCTGCCGTCTGCCCAGCGGTGCCTGAACTGCCCGTCTGCCCAGCGGCGCCTGAACTGCCCGTCTGCCCAACGGCACCTGAACTGCCCGTCTGCCCAACGCCGTCTGAACTGTCCGTCTGCCAAGCGCCGCATGAACTGCCCGTCTGGACTGAGCCTTCAAAGCCGCCCGTCTGCCATGAGCCTGCAAAGCCGCCCGTCTGCCATGAGCCTTCAGAGCCGTCCGCCAGACAGGAGCCGCTAGAGCCTTCCGCCAGACAGGAGCCGCTAGAGCCTTCCGCCAGACAGGAGCAGCCAAAGCCTTCCGCCAGACAGGAGCAGCCAGAGCCTTCCGCCAGACAGGATCAGCCAGAGCCTTCCGCCAGACAGGATCAGCCAGAGCCTTCCGCCAGACAGGATCAGCCAGAGCCTTCCGCCAGACAGGATCAGCCAGAGCCTTCCGCCAGACAGGATCAGCCAGAGCCTTCCGCCAGACAGGATCAGCCCGAGCCTTCCGCCAGACAGGATCAGCCAGAGCCGTCATCCAGCCAGGATCCGCCAGAGCTGTCATCCAGCCAGGATCCGCCAGAGCCGTCCGTCAGCCATGACCAGCCAGAGCCGTCCGTCAGCCATGACCAGCCAGAGCCGTCAGCCAGCCATGACCAGCCAGAGCCGTCAGCCAGCCATGACCAGCCAGAGCCGTCAGCCAGCCATGACCAGCCAGAGCCGTCAGCCAGCCATAACCAGCCAGAGCCGTCAGCCAGCCATGACCAGCCAGAGCCGTCAGCCAGTCCGGAGCTGCCGTCCCTCAGTCCGGAGCTGCCGTCCCTCAGTCCGGAGCTGCCGTCCCTCAGTCCGGAGCTGCCGCCCCTCAGTCCGGAGCTGCCCCTCATTCCGGTGTTGCCCCTCAGTCCGGTGCCTCCCCCTAATCCAGTGGGGTTAATTTGGAGGGTGGCCATTTGGAGGAGGCTACCAAAGCGGGTATTGACAATGGTGGAGTGGGGGCCACGTCCCGCACCCGAGCCGCCGCCATGATGGGGCCCACCCCGGACCCTCCCCTTTCTATGTCAGTTTGTGCGGTCGGAGTCCGCACCTTTGGGGGGGGGGGTACTGTCACGCCCTGGCCTTAGTATTCTTTGTTTTCTTTATGTTTTTTAGTTAGGTCAGGGTGTGACATGGGGAATGTATGTGTTTTTGTAGTGTCTAGTGTAGTTGTCTAGTTATGTCTATGGCTGCCTATATTGGTTCTCAATTAGAGGCAGCTGTGGTTCATTGTCTCTGATTGAGAGCCATATTTAAGGCAGTCATAGGCACTGGGGTTTTGTGGGTAATTGTCTGTGTCTATGTTCTATGTTGCATGTGTGCACTTAGTTCATTTATATAGCTTCACGTTCGTCTATTTGTTGTTTTGTTTCGTTTTTCTTCTTAATAATAAAGAGAAGATGTATTTTTCACACGCTGCGCCTTGGTCCACTCTCTCACCCTTAGACAGCCGTGACAATTCCTAAATTGAACTTGTACTTCATGATTTGAAAATACATTTAATTAATATTGCATTCAGTTTTAAAATAAAATGTCAATATAATTAATTGGTTGTCACATTACTGGGAATACAGATATGCTTCTGTTGATCACAGATACCTTAAAATAGTAGGATCCGAAATTTGACCTCCATTTGCCTCATGCAGCACAAAACAACTCCTTCACATAGAGTTGATCAGATTATTGATTGTGGCCTGTGGAATGTTGTCCCACTCCTCTTCAATAGCTGTGCGACGTTGCTGGATATTGGCGGGAACTGGAACACGCTGCCGTACAGGTCGATCAAGTCTGGTGAGTATTCAGACCATGGAAGAACTGGGACATGTTCAGCTTCCATGAATTGTGTATAGATCCTTGTGGCATGGGGCCGTGCATTATCACGCTGGAACATGAGGTGATGGCAGGTGAATGGCACAACAATAGGCCTCAGGATGTCATCATGGTGACTCTGTGCATTCAAATGAACATCGATAAAATGTAATTGTGTTTGTTGTCTGTAGCTTATGGCTGCCCATACCAAAACGCCACCACCACCATGGGGTACTCTGTTCACAACGTTGGCATCAGCAAACTGCTCGCCCACAAGACGCCTTATACAGTACGTGGTCTGCAGTTGCGAGGCCGGTTGGATATACCTCCCAATTCTCTAAAACGACGTTGGGGGTGGCTTATAGTAGAGAAATTAACATTTGACTCAATGGCAACAGCTCTGGTGGACATTCCTGAAGTCAGCATGTCAAATGTGTGCTCCCTCAAAACTTGAGACATCTGTGGCATTGTGTTGTGTGACAAAACTGCACATTTTAGAGTGGCCTTTTATTGTCCCAGCACAAGGTCCACTTCTGTAATGATCATGCCATTTAATCAGCTTCTTAATGTGCCACACCTGTCATTTGGATGGATTATTACAAATATGTCCACAAAAGTTTAGAGAAATAAGCTTTTTGTGCATCTGGAAAATTTCTGGGATCTTTTATTTCAGCTCATGAAACACAGGACCAACACTTTACATGTTGCGTTTATATTTTTGTTCAGTATAAAACTAAGTGAAACTGTAACACATTGGTTGATGTTTAGTTTTATTTCATCAGAGCAACCAAAACAATGCTAGCAAAAGTTTACCCCATACCATGCCCTGGTTAGCCAGATCCAGATGTTGATACGCGTTAACATGCGGCCATGGTTTACCCCCCACTTTCATACAGTAACATATGTACACTGTTTGTTTGCAACCAGGCTGTGCCCTGTCTCCTGGAGTTTGTTAGGCAAAGATAGAAACCAGACACACACTCCAACTCACACAAAATCATAAACACGTACAATGCACAGACATAACACAGGAACAGAAACAATGGCGACTGGGGAAGGAACCAAAGGGAGTGACATATAAAGGTCAGGTAATCAAGGAGGTGATGGAGTCCAGGTGAGTGTCATTTGGCGCAGACGCGCGTACCGATGGACATGGAGCACGTGTTCTTGGGGGGAGCGGGAGAAGATGAGGATGTCATCAATGTAGATGAAGACGAACCGGTTCAGCATGTCACGGAGAACGTCATTCACCAGAGCCTGGAACATGGCAGGGTTGTTGGTGAGGCCAAAGGGCATGACCAGATATTCATAGTGGCCGCTGGCAATGTTGAAGGCAGTCTTCCACTCGTCTCCCTCTCTTATCTGCACCAGGTTGTAGGCGTTATGTAGATCCAGCTTGGAGAACACAGTGGCCCCCTGGAATTGCTTGAAGGCCGGGGAAATGAGGGGTAGCGAATAATGGTTCTTAACAGTGATGTTATTGGTAGTCAATGCACGGGCGCAGGGTCTTGTCCTTCTTCTCCATGAAGAAGAACCCTGCTCCAGTGGGAAAGGAAGAGGGACGGATAAATCCAGTAGCTAGGGAGTCCACAATGTAGTCCTCCAAAGTCTTGGTTTCAGGTCCCGACAGTGAGTACAGATGCCCACGGGTCGGCGTGGTGCTCGGGAGAAGGGCAATCCCGCAGTCATAGGGGCGGTGCGGCGGAAGGGAAGTGGCCCGGAACTTGCTGAACACCTCCCGGAGATCTTGCTTCTCTGCGGGAATGGCGGAGAGATCCGTAACCACCTCCGAGGACCCAGGAAGACGTCCCGAGGCAGGTTGCACTGACTTCAGACAATGGACATAGCAGAATGGATTCCAGCCCATGATAGCACCCATAAACCAGTTGATGAGTGGGTTGTGGAGCTAGAGCCAGGAGAATCCCAAACCATTGAGATCTGGGGGAACTTGATGAGCAGGAACTGAAGAGTCTCGCTGTGATTCCCTGACACCCGTAGGTTGATGGGAGTGGTGTTATGGGTGACCCGACCTAAAGAGCGCCTGTCCAATGCTCTAACATCTACGGGAATGGAGAGGGGCTGAGGTGGGATGTTCTACTTGGAAGCCAGTGTGGTATCCAAAAAGCTTGGACTGGTTTCCCCACAGCAGAACTACATGAAAAGGGGTGCGAGTAAGGGAAGCACAAAAGTTCCCCATATGGCCTACCAGAGTACTCGCTCCTACCAGTCTTTTACCAGGCACGAGGACACAAAATGACCAAAGTCCCGCAATACAAACAGCTCCTTGTTGACCTTCCTTTACTTTTTCCTCGTTCCTCCTGCCTAGTTGCATGGGCTAGGCTCTCCAGGGTGATTGTTGAGGAAGGTCGGGAAATCTCGGGTGCTCTCGGCCACCGGACCGTCAGGGACTTCAGGGATGACTCGGAGGCGAGGTGGAATCCCTGGACGTGCGAGCGAAATCAAATTTCCTCTCCATCCGTCGTTCCCGCAATTGCCCATCGATGTGGATGGTCAAAGCGATGAGGGAGTCCAAATCTGTGGGTAACTCCCGAGACGCAAGCTCGCCCTTAACCTCCTCCGAGATGCCGTGCAGGAACATGCCGAACAGTGCTTCCTGGGTCCATGCAATCTCCTCAGCCAACATACGGAAATCCACAGCATTATCGGCCACAGTGCGGGCGTCCTAACCAGAGCTGGGTTACCTTCCGGGCAGCTTCTTTCCCGGAGAACTGGGCATCAAAGACCTTCCTCACCTCTCCCACGAACCCCTCCAGGCTCGCACATATGGCCGGCTGCTGTTCCCATATGGCGGTAGCCCAGGTGAGAGCCCTTCCAGACATCAGCATGATGAGGTAGGCTATTTTGGAGCGAGCCGATGGGAAGGAGGAGGGCTGAAACTCGAAAATGAGGGCACACTGAGCTAAAAATGCTCGACAGGTGCTCGGCTCTCCATTAAAGCGTTCCGAAGGTGGAGTGGCGGCACTGCTAACCGCCGAGTTGCTCAGGGGCGGTGGGGTTACCACCGTGGCAGGCTGCCCCCAAGACGACCCACGGAATTGCTCCAGGAGCATGTCCAACACCCGGTCATGGCGCTCAGCCAACGTTTTGGACCCCTTCCATCAGCCCACGAAGCAATTCCTCATGCCTACCTCATGCCTACCAATGGACCAGGGAGGTGATGGCGTTGCGCAGCTGGTCCAGGTCTGCTGGGTCAGTCAATGCCAGTTTGTACTATCAGGTATGAAGGTAAGACCCATATGCAGACCACGTCGAATAAACACTAGTTTAATATTCCAACAGGGGCAGGCAATAGACAGGTCAAGGCAGGCAGGGGTCAGTAAACCAGAGGTGGTGCAATGGTACCGGGTGGCAGACAGGCTCAGGGTCAGGGTAAGGCAGAGGTCGGTAATCCAGAGGGGGGCAAAGGTTCAGGTCGACAGGCAGGCTCAGGCAGAGTGGTCAGGCAGGCGGGCTCGGAGTCAAGACAGGCAAGGGTCAAAACCAGGAGGGCGAGAAAAGAGAGACTGGAAAAAGCAGGAGCTGAGATACAACACGTCGGTTGACTTGAACAAACGAGATGACCTGGCAACAGAAAAACAAAGACCACAGGTATAAATACACAGGGGATAATGGGGAAGATGGGTGACACCTGGAGGAGGGTGGAGATAATCACAAAGACAGGTGAAACAGATCAGGGTGTGACAGCTCTTCCATCTCTATTTAGCTTTTACCATAATTTTATTTACCATTACACCTCTGCATAACTATGGCAAATTGATCAATCACATAGCTTGTGAGGCCTCTCGCACTGCTGCTTTATGGGCCAGGTAAATTGTAGGTAAGGTAAAATATAGGTAATGCTTATCATTATGCCCCATCTTAACACTTACACATGCTCTCTCTTTAATGTGTTGACTACCGCACCTGAATGGAATGACTCACATCAGAAATGGAGAGAGAATGGATGTCAAAGGATCTTAGCATTTTTGAGACAACTCAACAGTCATTTTGTGTCTTTCTCTCTGTCCTTCAGTGTCTTCCAATGACAGGCATGCTATGTTTTTAGCCTACAGAATGGGCTTAAGTGAATCTAAATGATCCAGATGGCTAAAGATTCCTGTGAGTGTTCGATGGTCCATATTTGGCGAATGCGCGGATGAATAACGATGACTGGATTTGGGTGCCATTTGGGGATCAGATTATGAGCCCCATGCTTGATTGTGCGAGTTCCGCCCAACCCCACAAAGTTCTGCATATTGTAATATCCTGACATGTAACTGTATAGATTTTTCCCCATCACTACTATAAACCCTGTTGCAACAAATTAAAAAAGTTGAGATAAGAAAGTTGCAATATAGCGGAACACTGACATTTCCCTTCGTTTTCCCTCCTCCTCTCTCTCTCTCTCTCTCTCTGTGTGTCTCTCTCCCTTCCTGTCTCTCTGTCCCTTCCTGTCGCTCTCTTCCTCTCTCTCTCTCTCTCTCTCTCTCTCTCTCTCTGTCCCTTGTATCTGTCACATCATCCTTCTCTTATTGCCTAGATGTCTTTATTTTACTCTGTTTCATCTCCCACATTCCCCATACACTAACGTCTTTCACATTCTCTTTGTCATCTGATTTCTTTCTCGCTCTCCCTCTTTATCTCCCGTTCTCTCTACCCCCTAACTTCTTTCACTTTCTCATCACTCTCTAATCCCATGCCTCTCCTTTAATCACTTACCCTCTCTTTAATCTCAAATTATTTCACAATCTCTCTTTCGCCCCTGCTCTCTCTCCTCCACCTCTTTCTCATTTTTTCCCACTTGTTCTCTTTCCCGTATGTATTTTGGTTTCCCCTCGTTCTCTCTCTTCCCGCTATCTCTTTCTGTCTTTCTCTATCTGTCTAATCGCTCTGCTATGCCTTTGGCTTTAATGTGTCTGGGTGCTTTGATGGTTTGCCGCAACGATGAGATGAGTGACAGCTGGGTGCCAATTTTCACACTCTAATCGTGACGACATCATCGCTCAGCCCAGTTTCATTTCACATCAAGCAGGAACGATTTGGGAGTTGAAAAACACGGGAGGCATTTACCTCGCAATCTGGTATATCCTACATTGTACGAACACCCTAAAAGGCCATATGGTAAAGCTGTGACCACTGTAACTACTGCACAAATTACAAATCAAATCAGCCAGAAATGGAAAATATCAATTTCCATCAGAGTAGGCTAGTAGGCGGCGATATTGGAGGGAGGGTTCATTATAATGGTTGAAATTGAATGAATGGAAAGGTACCAATCACATCAAACACGTGGTTTTCACAATGAGCCAATCCTCCTATATATTTGTCCACCAGCCACCACTGATTTCTACAAAGGCCAGGAGTCAAGCACTTTGCATTTGACTTAAAGGTAATTAATTTGTGAACGCCAGTTATAATTGTGCTGTGAGTTCCTAATGAACCAATGTGGTTGGTCGTGTTCTTTTTTTGTTGTTGACAGGAAGTCTAAAAAAGGTTTATTGAGACCAAAGTTTATTTTCCTGATAACACCACAATTCACATCAAAATACAATAAACACATTAAATTACACATCCATGTACACATTAAAATACTTCAGTAAAAAGGTCCTCTAACAACCATCTGAAAAAACAACTAAAAGCGGATCTACCCAACTCAGTTAAGATTGAAGGGATCTCCAGAGTTTGCCATCCCTGAGACCAGGTCTGGTATCCCATACGTCTACCAGTTAACAAGGAAGTAAGGTACAGTGGAAGTTGATGCAGGAGGGCTTTTTAAACAAAAAGAGTGCAATGCATCAATCCAGGAGACTTCAAAGAGGGCCAGCTTAATTTCTGATACAGAATGCATCCATTTCTGATACAGTATGCAATCTCCGGTGATAAATGTTAGTAAGCTATGATAAACTGTGTCCAATGGTTTTAATACAGTGGCAGCTGCATTCATACAGACAATATCCCCAAAGTCTATAACCGGAATGCATTTTGACTGAATGATTTGTTTTCTGCTACTGAATTAATTTATTATTATTCATTTATTAGCTAACTCATCAAAATGTTTTTTTTTAAAGATAGCTTTTTCGTCAATCCAGATGCCCAGATATTTATAAGCGGGGACACGATCAATGAGGGCACCCTCCAATTTACAGATGCATAAATCATCAGCTACATTTGTACGTGATTTGTAGAATAATATATATTTGGTTAAAACGCAAGCATTTTTGCTAAATCCATATGAAGACAATAAATCTCGCATTCTTTCAAAGACATGTTGGCCCTAGACAACAAGGGGTTGACCAAACACTCCCTGCCTGCTCCTGTTTGTACTTCCTGGGTAGAAGAACCCATTCAGAGAGAGATACTGTAGGTTGACATTCTGTGGCCGTAGACCAACACCAGACTATATATACTCTACTATAAAGCAGACCTGGGTTCAAATACTATTTGAAATATTTTAAATACCCTTACATGTGTTATACCCTGTCCAGAGTGCCAGATGGGCAGGTTTTACAGTTTTAGGACTGTTCTATTGGTTCATTAAGCCAGACAAGCTCAATCAAGTACAGAGAAAAAATATATATATATTTTTAATAGTTTTTGAAGCCAGGTCTGATATACTCTATTATAAATAACCGTGTTAAAGCGACACCGCTGTGTTTTCTTTGATTAGGCTTTATTTCGGGGCCCTTATCGCTCCTGAGGGCCTCTCCCAACCTCCCTGGAGCCAGTTTGATGTAGCAAAATGAAACACAGAGGCAATAAAGAGCAATAACAAAACGGGAGGCAGGGGTGTCTAGGGAGGGGAAATGGAAGAATTGAGGGAGTGACGGAGTGACCCCAATCACACCTAGCTAGCTGTACATGTTTTGTTCATGTCAACTTGCTCTCTCTCCTTCACTCTCGCTCTCTTTTCTTTCACTTGTTCTCTCTTGATCTCCCCATCTCTCGCTCTCTAATTAGCCAACTGACTTTCATGCCTGCTCCATACAAATCCTCCTCTTTATCTCCTCCTCTCTTTCTCTCGAGAAAAACAAACACAAACGAGACAAACTACACCATCGGTATCGAACAGCGAAGAAGGGAGGGAAATGGCACTCCTCTAAGCCTTCTAATGCTAAGCGCGGCGACACTTGCGGGGACGTTTTAAAAAAATGACGGATACTTGGGCAGTGAAGCTCTTCTGTCATCTTTCGCATTTCCTATTTTCCATCTTGTTATCAGCCCAGCCGTTCTGTTGAAATTACTGACGCTTCGCGTGCCTGCCGAAACAGTAGGAGCTAACAATAGCTCGGCACAGTGCACAGCCCCCCACTCCCTGGTGCCCGATATGAGTGAGCATGCTTCTAATATCTCCCTCATTCATAATTAATGAGATTAGGTACTCCGGCCCTCCGCTATTTATCGAGTGAGAACGCATTATTTTATAAAATCCCTCCACCCGCTACAACTCCTACAACTCCGCTCCTGCGCCAAGATTGCTGTTTAACTTCCCATTAATTTATTCTCTCGTTCTTTCTCTTGTCCTCTTTCTCATTCTCTCCCTCAATCTATTTCTCTTTCACGTTCTCTCATTCTGTCCTCTCTTTCACTTTTCCTCTAATTTTCTCTTGCTTTCTTTCTCCTTCTCTCTGTTCTGCCGATGTTTGCACTAACCCATGGTGCAAACAAAGTGCGATGGCAACAAAAGTTGGGGTAATCTATTTGCACACTGTTCTACCATAGTTAGATAATCAAGGGTCTTCTTGCTTTGCTGTGCTGATTACTGCCTCCAAATTAATCGATGTCAATTGTGATGCAGTGGTCCCCACTCTAGCACATGTTCCAAGTGATTTCTGTCAGTTGATTGTTTCTAAGAGTCGTATTTGGCTGCAGACCTGGGTTCAAATGCTACAGATGTACAGAAGGGTTAGGGTTAGGGATAGTCTCTTCTGGACTTGGGGACTGTGCCGAGACCTCTGGTGGCATGTCTTGTGGGGTATGCATGGGTGTCTGAGCTGTGTGCTAGTAGTTTAAACAGACAGCTCGGTGCATTCAATAATTCCATTGAAGCTGGCAAGAACAATCAAGAGCAGCTAAAGTATTTGAAATGATTTTGAATAGTATTTGAACCCAGGTCTTTTTGGTTGTGGTGGATGGTAGGTTTAGGTTATATCACTATTGGTATGAAGTGGATTGACATTTGCATTGTGTTCTGGTATTAGTGAAATGGTATTATCCTAATCATTCATGTGTATTAAGGCTACAGAGAGTTGTGCGGACAGCCCAGTACATCACTTGGGCCGAGCTCCCTGCCATCCAGGACCTTTACATCATGCTGTGTCAGAGGAAGGCCCGAAATATTGCCAAAGACTCCGGCCACCAAACCATAGACTGTTCACTACCAACAGTACCGGAGCACCTGTTCTCGGACCAACAGGCTCCGAGACAGCGTCTTTCCCCAAGCAAAAAGGCTCCTAAATAGCCAAAAGACTGCCAAATAGTTAATTAAATGGTTACCCGGACTATCTGCACTGACCCTATCTTGCACTGACTACATGCACACTCACAACATTATATATGCAGCGCATTCGGAAATTATTCAGACCCCTTGACTTTTTTCACATTTTGTTACATTACATCCTTATTCTAAAATTGATTAAATAAAACATTTTCCTCATCAATCTACACACAATACCCCATAATGACAAAGTGAAAACAGGTTTATAGAATTGTATGCAAATTTGTTCAAAACATAAACAGAAATACCTTATTTACATACACTACCGGTCAAAAGTTTTAGAACATCTACTCATTCAACGGTTTTTCTTTATTTTTACTTTCTACATTGTAGAAAAATAGTGAAGACATCAAAACTATGAAATAACACATATGATATTATGTAGTATCCAAAAAAGTGTTAAACAAATCAAATATATTTTATTTTTGAGATTCTTCATTGCCTTGATGACAGCTTTGCACATTCTTGGCATTCTCTCAACCAGCTTCACCTGGAATGCATTTCCAACAGTCTTGAAGGAGTTCCACCATATGCTGAGAACTTGTTGGCTGCTATTCCTTCATTCTGCAGTCTGACTCATCCCAAACCATCTCAATTTGCTTGAAGTCAGGGGATTGTGGAGGCCAGGTCATCTGATGCAGCACTCCATCACTCTCCTTCTTGGTCAAATAGACCCTACACAGCCTGGAGGTGTGTTGGGTCATTGTCCTGTTGAAAATGAAGTGATACTCCCACTAAGCCCAAACCAGATGGGGTGACGTGTCGCTGCAGAATGCTGTGGTAGCCATGCTGGTTAAGTGTGCCTTGAATTCTAAATAAATCACAGACAGTGTCACCAGAAAAACACCACCACACTATAACACTTCCTCCTCCATGCTTTACGGTGGGAAATACACATGGGTCTCACAAAGACACCAACAACCTCCAATTTGGACTCCAGACCAAAGGACACATTTCCATTGGTCTAATGTCTAATGCTTGTGTTTCTTCGCCCAAGCAAGTCTCTTCATAGTTTTGATGTCTTCACTATTATTCTACAATTTAGAAAATAGTAAAAATATGTAGGTGAAAAAAAACCTTTGACCGGTAGAGTAAGTATTCAGACCCTTTGCTTATGAGACTCAACATTTAGCTCAGGTGCATCCTGTTTCCATTGATCATCCTTGAAATGTTTCCACAACTTGATTGGAGTCCACATGTGATACATTCAATTGATTAGACATGATTTGGCACACACCTGTCTGTATAAGGTCCCACAGTTGACAGTGCATGTCAGAGCAAAAACCAAGCAAGGAAGTCGAATTAATTGTCCGTAGAGCTCCGAGACAGGATTGTTTTGAGGCAAAGACATGGAGAAGGGCACCAAAAAAATTCTGCAGCATTGAAGTTCCCCAAGAACACAGTGGCCTCCATCATTCATAAATGGAAGAAGTTTGGAAACACCAAGACTCTTCGTCAAGCTGGCCGCCCGACCAAACTGAGCAATCGGGAGAGAAGCTCCTTGGTCCTTGGTCCTCTGAAAGAGCTCCAGAGTTCCTCTGTGGAGATGGAAGAACCTTCAAGAAGGACAACCATCTCTGCAGCACTCTACCAATCAAGCATTTATGGTAGAGTGGCCAGACGGAAGCCACTCCTCAGTAAAAGGCACATGACAACCCGCTTGGAGTTAGCCAAAAGGCTCCTAAAGGCCCTGAGAAACAAGATTCTCTGGTCTGATGAAACCAACATTGAACTCTTTGGTCTGAATGCCAAGCGTACCGTCTGGAGGGAACCTGGCACCATCCGTATGGTGAAGCATGGTGGTGGCAGCATCATGCTGTGGGGATGTTTATAAACTGCAGTGACTGGGAGACTAGTCCGGATTGAGGGAAAGATGAATGGAGCAAAGTACAGAGAGATCCTTAATGAAAACCTGCTCCAGAACGCTTAGGACCTCAGACTGGGGTGACGGTTCACCTTCCAACAGGACAACGACCCTAAGCACACAGCCAAGACAACGCAGGAGTGGCTTCGGGACAATTCTCTGAATGTCCTTGAGTGGCCCAGCCAGAGCCCGGACTTGAACCCGATCGAACATCTCTGGAGACCTGAAAATAGCTGTGCACCGACGATCCCATCCAACCTGACAGAGCTTGAGAGGATCTGCAGAGAAGAATGGGAGAAACTCACCAAATACAGGTGTGCCAAGCTTGTAGCATCATACCCAAGAAGACTAGAGGCTGTAATCGCTGCCGAAGGTGCTTCAAAAAAGTACTGAGTGAAGGTTCTGAATACTTATGTAAATGTGATATTTCAGGGGGGTTTTGCACACAAAAAAATATTACAATTCCGAAAAACCTGTTTTCGCTTTGTCTTTATGGGGTATTGTGTATAGATTGATGAGGAAAAAAAAAATTCATCCATTTTAGAATAAGGCTGTAACTTAACAAAATGTGGAAAAGTCAAGGGGTCTGAATACTTTCCGATTGCACTGTATACACACTATATAAACACCCACTCACACAAACTACACTGACAAGCTCACACAAAACCCACACATATTCACATACACTACATATACACACACACACACATACACACACACACACACACACACTCACATACACACTCACTTTTACACTCATCATATGCTGCTGCTACTCGGTTCTGTATTTTACTCTTATTATTATCTGTCCTGATGCCTACTCACTGGGCACAGACGTCAGTTCAATGTCTAGTTTTTGGTTGAGTTGTCAACTAACGTGAAATCCACAAAACAATTCCCCATGTCACTGGACTTAGGTTAAGAGTTAATTAAGAGACGAAATGGCCTTACATTAATTACTTTTTTCAAATCCAAATCAGTTTTCCACGTTCATTTAACAAAAACATAGATTTATTTTGTGGAAACAAAATTATGAAATTATGTGGAAACAATGTCGATTCAACCAGTTTGTACCCATTGGGTAGTTACTTTACCCTGCCTTCATGTACATATCTACCTCAAATACCTTGTACCCATTGGGTAGTCACTTTACCCTGCCTTCATGTACATATCTACCTCAAATACCTTGTACCCATTGGGTAGTCACTTTACCCTGCCTTCATGTACATATCTACTTCAAATACATTGTACCCCTGCACATTGATCTGGTATTGGTATTCCCTGTATATAACTCCATTATTGTGTTTGTTATTCCTCTTGTGTTACAAATTATTATTATTTCTTATGTTGTTTTTTTTAAACTCTACATCATTGGGAAGGGCTCGTGAGCAAGCACTTCCCAGTAAAGCCTACACCTGTTGTATTTGGCGCATGTGACAAATACACATTTTTTTAATTGTATTTATCTCTCCCCTCCCACCCACACACAACATACACACACACACACACACACACACACACACACACACACACACACACACACACACACACACACACACACACACACACACACACACACACACACACACACACACACACACAGACAAACACACACATACATAATGGGCCCTTGGGAAGGTGAGGCCAGGACCAGATCTAATTATAGCCTCCCCAGTCTGCCTGTATTTCCCCATGTTTTACTGCTCGCCCTCTGTCACTGAACTTGTTGTGCGTGGGCTTCTCAAAACGAATCACCGTCCGGGGCATTAACAATTGACAAGAGCTGACGCCTCGCCTCCTTGCCTCACTCGCCCTCCTCGTCTATTTTTGGCCCCACCGAAGCTACCTGATTACACAACTATGTCTCCCGGCGTAGTTTGTGTCTTCTAAAAACAGCTCTCTCGTTTTGCAGATGGCTGGAGAACGAGGAGGGGTATTAAAGTGAAATTTAAACCATTTTCAACTTCATATTCATTATCTCCAGCACCACCCCAACATCAACATAATGTGAAAATGTTGTGTTTCTAGGTTTTGTAGGAAACAAGATAGAGGAAGATAAGTGTTTCCAATGACATCATCAACCAATTGATGATTGGTTGAAAAAAAAATGTTTACTACAAAACATGGAAACGCACCATTTTCACATATTGTGATGTTGGAGTGGTGCTAGAGATGATGAATATGAAGTAAAAAATAAATAAATGAAATTTCACTTTAAGTGCTAAAAAGCTTTGGAAGAAGTCCCTGGCGAGGCTTTAGTCTGGGTCCAAGGACCCCTTCAAATTAGCATGTCGACCCACAGGGGAACCGCAGGGGATTGTGGGGAAACACAGAACTGTCTGTAGTAAGGAAGACAGAGGTTGCATCTCAAATGCCACCCTATTCCGTATGTAATGCACAACTTTTGAACAGAGCCATAAAAAGGTAGCGTACGGATTAATTAATAGGGTGCCATTTGGGACAGCCTCTCCGAGCTGTTCCGTAAGATGTTGGACACTTAATGGCTGTGTTGATTGAGGAAATGCAGAGGCAACTCAGACACACACAGACTCATCCATGTGTACATATACACACACAGTCACAAACACCTACACCTCTTTCAATTAACCCCCCAAAAACGACACAAGTAATACGGCATATATACCTCTTCACTGGAACAGCTCTTCACTGGAACAGCTCTTCACTGGAACAGCGCTTCACTGGAACAGCTCTTCACTGCAACAGCTCTTCACTGGAACAGCTCTTCACTGGAACAGCCCTTCACTGGAACAGCTCTTCACTGGAACAGCTCTTCACTGCAACAGCTCTTCACTGCAACAGCTCTTCACTGGAAAAGCGCTTCACTGGAACAGCTCTTCACTGCAACAGCTCTTCACTGGAACAGCTCTTCACTGGAAAAGCGCTTCACTGGAACAGCTCTTCACTGGAACAGCTCTTCACTGGAACAGCTCTTCAATGGAACAGCTCTTCACTGGAACAACTCTTCACTGGAACAACCCTTCACTGGAACAGCTCTTCACTGGAACAGCTCTTCACTGGAACAGCTCTTCACTGGAACGGCTCTTCACTGGAAAAGCGCTTCACTGGAACAGCTCTTCACTGGAACAGCTCTTCACTGCAACAGCTCTTCACTGGAACAGCTCTTCACTGGAACAGCCCTTCACTGGAACAGCTCTTCACTGCAACAGCTCTTCACTGCAACAGCTCTTCACTGGAACAGCCCTTCACTGCAACAGCCCTTCACTGCAACAGCTCTTCACTGGAACAGCTCTTCACTGGAACAACGCTTCACTGGAACAGCCCTTCACTGGAATAGACCTTCACTGGAACATCCCTTTACTGGATCTGTCCTTCAGTGAAACAACTCTTCACTGGAACAGCTCTTCACTGGAACAGCTCTTCACTGGAACAGCCCTTCACTGGAACAGCCCTTCACTGGATCAGTCCTTCACTGGAATATACCTTCACTGGAACATCCCTTTACTGGATCTGTCCTTCACTGAAACAACTCTTCACTGGAACAACCCTTCACTGGATCAGCTCTTCATTGGAACAGCCTTTTACTAGAACAACGCTTCACTGGAACAGCTCTTCACTGGAACAGCTCTTCACTGGAACAGCTCTTCACTGGAACAACTCTTCACTGGAACAACCCTTCACTGGAACAGCTCTTCACTGGAACAGCCCTTCACTGGAACAACTCTTCACTGGAACAGCTCTTCACTGGAACAACTCTTCCCTGGAACAGCTCTTCAATGGAACAACTCTTCACTGGAACAGCTCTTCACTGGAACAGCGCTTCACTGGAACAGCCCTTCACTGGAACAACGCTTCACTGGAATAGCTCTTCAATGGAACAGCTCTTCACTGGAACAGCCCTTCACTGGAACAGCGCTTCACTGGAACAGCCCTTCACTGGAACAACTCTTCACTGGAACAGCCCTTCACCGGAACGACTCTTCACTGGAACAGCTCTTCACTCAACTCAAGAAATAAAAAATTTGCAAGTGTACACGTCAGTCAATCCAATGGGCACACATGAGGTCATGTCAATTATTCAACAAGCCCAGCTTTCCAAATATGCATATTCAAATAAGCACTGATATATGCATATGTTATTCATGTGTTAGTGATACCTGTCAGCGAAATAAAGAATTAGGCCTAGGGCTGTACAGCAGAAAGTTTCCAATTACAGTTACTCTTTTTCGACCAATGAGAAATATATCATTTAACCGAGTATGCTTAAAGGAAAACATCACTCAAAAACATGATGCTTTATTCCTGTGACACGTTCTCTATTTTGAAAGTTCTGTATCTTGATTTGCTGACATGCAAAACATGTTGGGACTGTATCAACAGTGCACTAATGAAACAAATATCAAAAGACAGTTTTTGAGTGGTATTTTCCTATAACATCAAAAACTGTCCAAAAATATCTGTCATCTGAAGTATCATTTTTTTTTATGTTAGAACTCCTTGTGGATAAAGTGAAGACCTTGATTGTAATGTACTGCAGTGTATTTCAGGGGTAGCCCCAACCGAGATACAAACCCAAGTCCTGCGATTGTCAATCCAGCACCTTAGCTGTTACGCCAAGAGTATTGAACCTCTTGATAAGGTTCTTATAGTATGTGGTTTGGATCCCCAAACTTGCCCCCAAGATAGAAGGAGTACCCATGAAGGTTCCTCTCTTCGTTTCTTTTGGAACTTGTGGCATGTTCTCTATCATGGCTCAGGCCCTGTACTCTGCTAGATATGCTACGTAGGTCTGGTGGGGTAGGACAGATCTAGGACCAGCTTCCCTTCCCACAACCCAGTGTGAGTGTCGCCCAGTTAGTTGTTTTGGGGAGGTTAATACGTGCTGACATCACAGAAATGTCATTTCATCCAGCAGAGAATATGCCAGGCAAGCAGCAAGTAAACCAACAGGGCATCAAACATTTTATTTTTAGCTGCAGCCTCTGGTGCTCTCGCTCTCCGACACAGACAGAGACACACATCGTAACAAACACGCAAGCATACACACACACACACACACACACGCACACACACACACGCACATTCCATCCATCTGTAAAACACATACAGTACACACAAACAAATGCATGCACACGCGAACACACACACACACACTATCTTGCTATCTCTGCTCTCTTTTGTTTCTATATATATCCAACCACTATACCTCCTTCTGTACTAACCATGTTCTCTCTGCCTCCACCCATATAAATAACATGGAAAACATACAGTAGGTTATCTGCTTGATTGCCCTGACACGAATTCATGCGATTGCTCTCATGCATTGAACAAACATGTTCGGTTAACACACCTGTCACCTCCACAGAAAACACTGGGATGAGAAATGCAATGGAATCTGGCAGATAATGAAATCCTACTATGTGTGGTTGTCAAATCTCTATTTCTCACGGATTTCAGCAATATGCAGTGCATTTATATGTTGTTGATTCTCTCTCGCTTTCTCTTTGTTGCTTTATCTCTCTCTCCCTCTCTCTTTCCTCTCTCTCTTTCTCTCTCTTGCTCTCTGTCTCTCTACTAATAACACTACAAGATTGAATCCACAGGACCAGTCACCCAGATTTTCCATGTGTGGATCCATACTGTGTATTATACAGCTGAGCTACACGGGCAGCCCATCAATGGTAAATGGCATGTGTCAAGGAGAAACTGTCACTCGTCACACCCCTAGATGGCGCCATTTTGGGGTCACCGGCTCCCTTGCTTCCTGGTATTAGTGTGGTGACGTGTGAACGCCTGTGAAAACAAACAGGCCTGATCAACGGCTTTGCTGTGCCTCGTCTTTAATCCGTGGGTAATGCCACTGAAACAGCACGACCATCTTAGGTCTTAGAGCTAGCTATCATAACATTGCTAGCATGGGAGAAAGCTTATACAGATGGCAGGAGAGAATCGAGAAGATCTCAATACCTTCCCCCCCACCCCCAACCCCCCACCTCTTTTTAACAGCCGAAATCTCAACAACAAGGATTTTATTTTATTTATTTTACTCTGAACGTTCTCATATCACCGACAGAACATTTAAGTAGCGCTAACGCTAAACCAAACATAGCATGGATAATAGCGCCGATTGAATGTTCCATTTTGAGTTCAAGTTAGTTTAGTCGAATTGCCAAGTTTGTCTGTTTTGGTTTACGTCTTAACTTCTCTAACCTCCCTATCGGCCTGCTGTCCTCTCACCCTTGTTTAGGGTAAACATGTTCCAGCATGGCAACCACACACACCACCACTTAATTTGGTTAATGCAAACGTTGGAATCAATGTGCAAATTGATTAATCAGAAAAACGCTCTGTCGTGTTATTATGTATGTATGAGTGAAATTGTGAGTCTTGGTGTGTGTGCGGTGCGTGTGTGTGTGTGACTGTGTGTTACACTGTATGTGTGTTACTGTGTGTGTGACACATGCGTCTATTCTGGTGTGTGCGCGCACACATACGTACAGTTGAAGACGGAAGTTTACATACACTTACGTTGGAATCATTAAAACTCGTTTTTCAACAACTCCACAAACTTCTTGTTAAAACAAACTATAGTTTTGGCGAGTCATTTAGATCATCTACTTTGTGCATGACTGTCAAGAGGTGAGTGTAGCTGGTGCATCGAAGTCAGGCGCAGGAGAGCGATGAGTGGACAAAGCATTTTACTAAGGCAATCATTTGCACAGAACGCAACTGCGTCACAAAACAAATGCCCAACGAACCAGTAAGGCAGCACAAAGTACAAAATACACAAGTACAAAGTACAGGCTGCCACAAAGCACGGCTAATAAAATAAACCCGGAGCAAACCAGCCGGAAGCATGCCAACCTCAACAATAAACAATTACACACACAGACATGGGGGGAACAGAGGGTTAAATACACAACATGTAATGAGGGAATGAATACCAGGTGTGTGGGAAAACAAGACAAAACAAATGGAAAATGAAAGGTGGATCGGCGATGGCTAGAAGACCGGTGACGTCGACCGCCGATTGCCGCCCGAACAAGGAGAGGGACCGACTTTGGCGGAAGTCGTGACAGTGACACAAGTAATTTTTCCAACATTTTTTTACAGACAGATTATTTCACTTATAATTCACTGTATCACAATTCCAGTGGGTCAGAAATTATCATATAGTAATTTGACTGTGCCTTTAAACAGCTTGGAAAATTCCAGAAAATGATGTCATGGCTTTAGAAGCTTCTGATAGGCTGTGGATGTATTTCAAGGCCTACCTTCAAACTCAGTGCCTCTTTGCTGGACATCATGGGAAAATCAAAAGAAATCAGCCAAGACCTCAGAAAATTAATTGTAGACCTCCACAAGTCTGGTTCATCCTTGGGAGAAATTTCCAAACGCCTGAAGGTACCACGTTCATCTGTACAAACAATAGCACGCAAGTATAAACACCATGGGACCATGCAGCCGTCATACCACTCAGGAAGGAGACGCGTTTTGTCTCCTAGAGATGAGCGTACATTGGTGCGAAAAGTGCAAATCCTAGAACAACAGCACAGGACATTGTGAAGATGCTGGAGGAAACAGGTACAAAAGTATCTATATCCACAGTAAAAACAAGTCCTATATCGACATAACATGAAAGGTTGCTCAGCAAGGAAGACACCACTGCTCCAAAACCGCCATAAAAAAGCCAGACAACGGTTTGCAACTGCACATGGGGACAAAGATTGCACCTTTTGGAAAAATGTCATCTGGTTTGATAGAACTGTTTGGCCATAATGCCCATTGTTATGTATGGGGGAAAAAGCGGGAAGCTTGCAAGCCGAAGAACACCATCCCAACTGTGAAGCAGGGGGGTGGCAGCATCATGTTGTGGGGTGCTTTGCTGCAGGAGGGACTGGTCCACTTCACAAAATAGATGGCATCTATATATGTGGATATGTTGAAGCAACATCTCATGACATCAGTCAGGAAGTTAAAACCTGGTCACAAATGGGTCTTCCAAATGGACAATGACAAAATGGTTTGTGGCAAAATGGTTTAATGACAACAAAGTCAAGGTACTGGAGGCCTACAAACCTGACTCAGTTACACCAGCTCTATCAGAAGGAATAAGCCAAAATTCACCCAACTTATTGTGGGAAGCTTGTGGAAGGCTACCAGAAACATTTGGCCCAAGTTAAAAAAATTAAAGGCAATGCTACCAAATAAAAGCTGAAATAAATCATTCTCTCTGCTATTATTCTGACATTTCACATTCTTAAAATAAAGTGGTGATCCTAACTGAGCTAAAACAGGGAATTTTTACTAGGATTAAATGTCAGGAATTGTGAAAAACTGAGTTTAAATGTATTTGGCTAAGGCGTATGTAAACTTCTGACTTCAACTGTACACAAGTGTGTGTTGGATTGCCAGCTTTAAGCTGTATGCTAAAACGTTACAGACGCTTCACCTATAGAAGAGCATTTTCCTCAATTGCTACAGTATCACAACTCGCAGAGATAATCGCTCATTTTAACGCAGTTTCATGATGATAAGGATTGTAATAACGATGCCAATGTTTCAAGATCGCACCCTTGGGAGAATCAGTTGCCTTTAGAGGGTGGTGGTGTTTGAGAGTGGCAACTCCTTTCTATATCTCCCACTCTCTTTTTTCAGTATCTCTCCCTCTCTCTCCCCCTCACTCTTCTTCACACTCTTTCTCTCTCATTTCCCAACTCTCTCCTGTCAATCCGTATTCTGTCATACTCTGGGTCTGAATAATTATGTAAATAAGGTATTTATGTAGTTTTTTTGCAGATTTTTTAAATAATCCATTTAAAAATAAGGCTGTAAAGTAACAAAATGTTGAAAAAGTGAAGGGGTTTGAATACTTACTGAAGGCACTTTATATGCTTAATGTATATTTTGTTATGCAACTCTCCCTCTACCTCATACCCTCTCTCTCCCTCAATCTCATACCCTCTCTCTCCTTCCATCTCCTTCTCTCTCTCTCCCTCCATCACATGACCTCTCTCTCCCTACGCTCACACTCTCTCACCCTTCTTTTATCTCTCTGCTCAATCTCTCCCTGTCTCTTTCGCCCTTGCTCTTTCTCGCTCCCTAACTCTCTAACCTAATTTTTCTCTCTCTCTCTCCCTCATTTTATCTTCCCCTCTTTCATCATCTCGCTCCTTCAGTAGAGGACAGAGGACTGTAAAGAGCTACCAAGTGAATGACAGTAATTTGGGTGTGAAGGGCTAAAGCAAGCCCTAGCCAAGCCCTCTCGGGCCCCAGTAGTGTGCAGACAGTGCAGCGGGCCAGTCCCATCCTTCAGGCTATTGTAGCTATGTTGTTGTGGCCTGTCTGGTCTGGTCACACACACACACAACATGTACGCACACACACACACACACACACACACACATAGGGCTGTGGCGGTCATTACACTTTGTCAGCCGGTGATTGTCAAGCAGATAACTGCTTGGTAATTTACCGTTATTTACCGTCATGGTAATTTACCGTTAATTAACATAAACAAATGTAGCATCTCCTAGTAACGACATGATTTGGCACTATGTTCATTGTTGTTTAACTAGCTAATGTTTCTTGGCTAGCTCGTTAGCTAACATTATGTGACGTGTGTGACCTGGACAAGGCTCTTCTCCCCCGATTGCTCCATTTGGCCAGGTGGCCAGCTCTAGGAACAGTCTTGGTGGTTCCTAACTTCTTCCATTTAAGAATGATGGAGGCCACTGTTCTTGGGGACCTTCAATGCTGTAGAAATGTTTTGGTACCCTTCCCCAGATATGTGCCTCAACACAATCCTGTCTCAGAGCTCTACGGCCAATGCCTTCGACCTCATGGCTTGATTTTTGCTCTTTCATGCACTGTTAACTGTGGGACCTTATATAGACAGCCTTTCCAAATCATGTCCAATCAATTGAATTTACCACGGGTGGACTCCAATCAAGTTGTAGAAACATCTCAATGATGATCAATGGAAACAGGATGCACATGAGCTCAATTTCGAGTCTCATAGAAAAGGGTCTGAATAATTATGTAAATAAGGTATTTATGTTGTTTTTTTGCAGATTTTTTAAATAATCCATTTAAAAATAAGGCTGTAAAGCAGGGGTCAGGAACCTGTGGCTCTTTTGATGATTGCATCTGGCTCGCAGATATTTTAATTAAATGATACTGGCCTACGTTGGCCGTTGCTAGGTAAAACAGGTAAACGCCTCCTTTTGAATCAGTCTGCTCGGTCATTAGCTCAAAGCTAACCCTTCGACGAAGAAGATGGCGAAAAGAAAAAAAGATGACGAGTATCGTACATTTCAGGACGAATGGACCGAAGAATTCGCCTTTGTGGAGAGAGCAGGTTCTGCGGTGTGTCTAATTTGCAATGACAAAATTACATCGATGAAACGGTCGAATGTAAAGCGGCACTTCGACACGCGCCATGCTACCTTTGCATCAAAATACCCTGCGGGAGACAGCAGAAAGAAAGCGTGCCAAGAGCTACTGAGCAGGGTGCAAGCTAGCCAGCAGCAACTCCGCGTATGGACCCGGCAAGGTGACTATAATTCCGCTAGCTTTGCTGGATCTTTAGCAATAGTGAGGAACGGAAAACCATTCACAGATGGCGAGTATGCTAAAACGTTCATGCTGGATGTAGCCAATGAACTTTTTGATGATCTTCCGAACAAAGACAAGATAATTAAACGGATACAAGACATGCCTCTGTCGGCAAGAACTGTTCATGATCGTACCACCGTGATGGCAAACAAAGTGGAGGAAACGCAAGTGAAGGACATAAATGCAGCGCCGTTCTTTTCCCTGGCTTTGGATGAGTCAACAGACGTGAGCCATTTGTCGCAGTTCAGCGTGATTGCAAGATATGCTGTTGGTGACACACTGCGCGAAGAAAGTCTTGCAGTTCTGCCATTAAAAGGGTCCACAAGAGGTGAGGATTTATTTAAGTCTTTCATGGAGTTTGCTCAAGAAAAAAATCTACCTATGGATAAACTTCTCTCAGTGTGTACTGATGGTGCTCCGTGTACGGTGGGGAATAAAAAAGGATTTGTGGCGCTTCTCTGTGAACATGAAAATAGACCCATCCTAAGTTTCCATTGCATTCTACACCAGGAGGCACTTTGTGCTCAGATGTGTGACAGGCAGTTTGGGGAAGTGATGTCGCTGGTCATTCGTGTGATCAACTTTATTGTTGCTCGAGCGTTAAATGATCGCCAGTTTAAAACACTGCTGGATGAAGTTGGAAATAACTATCCTGGTCTGCTTTTGCACAGCAATGTGCGTTGGTTGTGCGTTGGTTGTCAAGAGGGAAGGTGCTTAGCCGTTTTGCGGCTTGCCTGAAAGAAATAAAATATATTATATGGCTTTCACTGAAATAAATTTCAATTTTTTTTTGCTTTCATGGCTCTCTTAGTCAAAAAGGTTCCCGACCCCTGCTGTAAAGTAACAAAATGTTGAAAAAGTGAAGGGGTCTGAATACTTACAGAAGGCACTTTATATGCTTAATGTATAGTTTTTTATGCAACTTTAGTTGTGATACAAATGTTGGGCTATATGTCTCCAAGATATATCAACTCTTATTAGCCAATGCCCTTCACATGATCGGGTACTTCTCACAGGCATCTTGGGTCTTTCTCACAGGCTACAAGTGAAGACAGACACATCGGCTCGCGTCCTTAGGCACATAGTGAGTATGTCAGAAGAACTGTCCACATTTACTTTCGTCAGCCAACAAGATGAGTAGGCCTAACGAACAGCAAAAGCACTAGCCTACGTCAATCTACTATCCGCCATAGTACAAATGTTGACCTATTCTATTCTGTGGGAGAAATTAATATTCCAAACATAGTCCGGGACAGTTGTGGGATGCGATAGATTCCAAATTAATACAACCATTAGCATCAAAAAAACTTCTAAAAACAATGAGTCTGATGCAACAGATAAGAATTAGCTTCAAATGTTGATAAACTATTAGGCTATTTCTTCACATTATAAGCGCAACAATGCACACATGTGCATGTGAATGTTCTAAAATGCAATCAATTAGCGATTCGCAAAAGCGACCGCAAATGCGATTATGCATGTAATGCTTTATTATAAAGGTGCATCTTTATGGTGATAATGTTCTTCCCCAAACTTGAAAGTCATGCGCCGCCTATGTATGCCAGTTACATGCTGACCACACTGACACATACATGTTATTCAATCATTTCACCCACACTGCTCACTGTCAACGAGCGTCTGCGTAGCCAGGCACTAAAATAGAACTTGGTTCTATTTGTGATGCTTGACGCACTGCAAGTCCCGCCTCTCCCATCTCCTCATTGGTTTTTAGGAGCATATACCCACGTGGGTGATTGAAAGACGAACTGAGGTCCACACTCCAGTCCAGTTGGTGGTGGTAATGCACCTTAAAGTTGGTTGCCAACCGCCATATAAAGTCCAAAGAAGAAGAAGAAGTCTGAAGGAGGAGAGATTATTAGAAACAAACTTTTACTCTTTTATCTGTAGATACATTTTCGGGGGTAGAGGACCTTGTGCATTCCAGGTAAAACAACAACCCAATTTTTATATCCCTTGACAAATTAGCTAGCAAGAGGAAGCTAGCTAGCTAATTTGCCATAAATCTTTAATGCTTTTCAACCTGTCCCCAAATTAATGTAGTTGGTTCAGAGTTTGTTTTGATGGTCATTAGTACCTTGACAAAGTTACCGTGTGTCACGTTCCTGACCTATTTATGTTAGTTTTTGTGTGTTAGTTGGTCAGGACGTGAGGTTGGGTGGGCATTCTATGTTTTCTGTTTCTGTGTTGGTTTTGGGTTGCCTGGTATGGCTCTTAATTAGAGGCAGGTGTTTGGCGTTCCTCTAATTAAGAGTCATATTTAGGTAGGCGTTGTCACAGTGTTTGTTGTGGGTGATTGTCTCCTGTGTCCGTATGTTATGTTCGTACCACATAGGACTGTAGCGTTTGTTTGTTTTGTTTTCGTTGTAGTCTGTTTCCTGTCCGTGAGTTTTACGTTTCAGTTAAGTAAGTTCATGTTCAGGTTTTGTCGTCTACGTCGTTTTCTTGTTTTTGTAGTTTTGAAAGTGTTTTGTTTTGTTTCGTGTTGCCGTCGTATTTATAATAAAGATGGCTTATTTCCCTGAAGCTGCGTTTTGGTCTGAAGATCCTTCTCTCCTCACCTCATCCGAGGATGAGGAGAGCGACAGCCTTTACAGAATCACCCACCACGCTAAGACCAAGCGGCAAAGGGAAACTAAACAGAGTAAGGGACAGGAGAGAAAGGAGCAATGGACATGGGACGATGTTTTGGATGGAAAGGGTTGCTACACTTGGGAGGAGATCCTGGCTGGGAGGGATCGCCTCCCATGGGAACAGGTGGAGGCATTGAGGAGAGCAGAGGCTACCTGGGAGAGGAACCGGAGCTATGAGGGAACGCGTCTGGCACGGAAGCCAAAAAAGCCCGTGAGTAATTCCCAAAAAATTCTTGGGGGGGGGCTAGGAGATAGTGGGCCAAGGGCAGGTAGGAGACCTGCGCCCACTTCCCAGGCTTACCGTGGAGAGCGGGAGTACGGGCAGGCGCCGTGTTACGCAGTAGAGCGCACGGTGTCTCCTGTACGAGTGCATAGCCCAGTGCGGGTTATTCCACCTCCCCGCACTGGTAGGGCTAGATTGAGTATTGAGCCAGGTGTCATGAGGCCGGCTCAACGCGTCTGGTCTCCAGTGCGTCTCCTCGGGCCGGCATACATGGCACCTGCCTTACGCATGGTTTCCCCGGTTCGCCTACATAGCCCGGTGCGGGTTATTCCACCTCCCCGCACTGGTCGGGCAACCGGGAGTATTCAACCAGGTAAGGTTGGGCAAGCTCAATGCTCAAGAGTGCCAGTACGCCTCCACGGTCCGGTATTTCCGGCACCACCTCCCCGCCCCAGCCTAGTACCTACAGTGTCTACACTACGCACTAGGCTACCAGTGCGTATCCTGAGCCCTGTTCCTCCTCCACGCACTCTCCCTGTAGTGCGTGTATCTAGCCCGGTGCCTCCAGTTCCGGCCCCACGCACTAAGCTTCCAGTGCGTCTCCAGAGCCCTGTACACACTGTATATTCTCCCCCTACTAATCCTGATGTGCTTGTCCTCAGCCCGGCGTCACCAGTGCCGGTACCACGCATCAGGGGTAGAGTAGGCTTTGAGAATACAGTGTGCCCTGTCCCTGCTCCCCGCACTAGTAGGAAGGTGCTTACCATTAGCACGGTGCCTCCAGTTCCGGCACCACGCACCAGGTCTACAGTGCGCCGTATCCGGCCAGAGCCATCCGTCTCACCAGCGCCATCTGAGCCATCCGTCTCCCCAGCGCCATCTGAGCCATCCGTCTCCCCAGCGCCATCTGAGCCATCCGTCTGCCAGGAGCCTGCAAAGCCGCCCGTCTGCCATGAGCCTGCAAAGCCGCCCGTCTGCCATGAGCCTACAGAGCCATCCGCCAGACAGGAGCCGCTAGAGCCGTCAGCCAGACAGGAGCCGCTAGAGCCGCCCGCCAGACAGGATCTGCCAGAGCCGCCAACTAGACAGGATCTGCCAGAGCCGCCAACCAGACAGGATCTGCCAGAGCCGCCAACCAGACAGGATCTGCCAGAGCCGCCAACCAGACAGGATCTGCCAGAGCCGCCAACCAGACAGGATCTGCCAGAGCCGCCAACCAGACAGGATCTGCCAGAGCCGCCAACCAGACAGGATCTGCCAGAGCCGCCAACCAGACAGGATCTGCCAGAGCCGCCAACCAGACAGGATCTGCCAGAGCCGTCAGAGAGCCATGAGCAGCCAGAGCCGTCAGAGAGCCATGAGCAGCCAGAGCCGTCAGAGAGCCATGAGCAGCCAGAGCCGTCAGAGAGCCATGAGCAGCCAGAGCCGTCAGAGAGCCATGAGCAGCCAGAGCCGTTAGAGAGCCATGAGCAGCCAGAGCCGTTAGAGAGCCATGAGCAGCCAGAGCCGTCAGAGAGCCATGAGCGTCGAGAGCCGTCAGCCTGCCATGAGCGTCGAGAGCCGTCAGCCTGCCATGAGCGTCGAGAGCCGTCAGCCTGCCATGAGCGTCGAGAGCCGTCAGCCTGCCATGAGCGTCGAGAGCCGTCAGCCAGCCATGAGCATCGAGATTCGTCAGTCAGCCATGAGCTGCCCTTCAGCCTGAAAAGGCTGGATACCCAGAACTGCCCATCAGTCCAGAGCTGTCTCTCTGTCCGGAGCTGCCTTTCAGTCCGGAGTTGCCCCTCTATCCTAATCTCCCTCTCTATCTTCATCTATCTCTATATTCTTATCTATCCCTCTTTCTTAATTTATCTCTCTGTCCCGGGGTTGTCCCTATTAGATATGTTGTTAAGGGAATTTTGTGGGGGTCAAAAGAGGGTGGACATTCTTGGAGGGAGGAAGTTAGGATGGATTATGGTGGGGTGGGAACCGCGCCCCGAGCCTGAACCACCACCGTGGTTAGATGCCCACCCAGACCCTCCCCTAGATTTTGTGCTGGTGCGTCCGGAGTTCGCACCTTGTGGGGGGGGTACTGTCACGTTCCTGACCTATTTATGTTAGTTTTTGTGTGTTAGTTGGTCAGGACGTGAGGTTGGGTGGGCATTCTATGTTTTCTGTTTCTGTGTTGGTTTTGGGTTGCCTGGTATGGCTCTTAATTAGAGGCAGGTGTTTGGCGTTCCTCTAATTAAGAGTCATATTTAGGTAGGCGTTGTCACAGTGTTTGTTGTGGGTGATTGTCTCCTGTGTCCGTATGTTATGTTCGTACCACATAGGACTGTAGCGTTTGTTTGTTTTGTTTTCGTTGTAGTCTGTTTCCTGTCCGTGAGTTTTACGTTTCAGTTAAGTAAGTTCATGTTCAGGTTTTGTCGTCTACGTCGTTTTCTTGTTTTTGTAGTTTTGAAAGTGTTTTGTTTTGTTTCGTGTTGCCGTCGTATTTATAATAAAGATGGCTTATTTCCCTGAAGCTGCGTTTTGGTCTGAAGATCCTTCTCTCCTCACCTCATCCGAGGATGAGGAGAGCGACAGCCGTTACACCGTGACAAAGAGGTCACGTGGAATTTGAATGCAGTCATGACTCATAACCGCTGACGTGGCGGTAATACGGTCACCGTAACAACCCTAGTCACACACACACAGGCTACTGCAGCTACAGTATGGTCTGGTCGCCTGCAGCGGTTACACTGCCTTCTGACCTCTGTGCCTGTCTGTATCTGTAATGAAAGTCCCCGGGCCCTATATGCCCACTGCTGTTAAGGGGACAAAACTTTACATAATCGATGCTTTCTATGACATGGGGCCTGAGCAGAGGTTGGGGGTGTGTCAACAACTATAGGAATAAATGTGTGGGTAGTAGTGTGTGGGTTTTGTGTGTGTGTGTGTCTACCAGTATGCACCCACACATGCATAAGAAGAGACTGTCAGCCTATTGGCAGTATCCAGTATGAATGTTCATGTACACAGAAACACGCACACACACTGACAACTCAAAGTCACCTTGTTTAAATGTAGCATTGTTCCGAATACGTCGCATTGGCCAGTGATTAATTAAGCAATAAGGCCCGAGGAGGTATGGTATATGGCTAATATACGACGGCTAAGGGCTGTTCTTATGCACAACGCAATGCGGAGTGCCTGGACGCAGCCCTTAGCCGTGGTATATTGGCCATATATCACAAACCCCTGAGGTGCCTTATTGCTATTATAAACTGATTACCAACGTAATTAGAGCAGTAAAAATAAATGTTTTGTCATACCCGTGGTATACGGTCTGATATACCACGGCTGTCAGCCAATCAGCATTCAGGGCTCGAACCACCCAGTCTTTAATAGGAAATAGACATTTGAAGCTCCTTGAGTTCTGAGGCGCCTATATCCATGGCTCCAACCACCATCTGTCATATGAGAGAGAAAATTAGCTCCTCTAGTCCTCCTCTATCCCTCCCTAAGCCTCCCAATCCCTTACCCCGATTTTGACATTAATCCCAATGGATATATTAGACTTTTAGCGGAATCAGGGAATGGGCAAATATGCACACGGCTTAAGTCCTAAAATCGTCAAAGTCTGGAGTTGTCAGAGGACTGTTGTCAAAAGAGAAGAGAGTTTATGTTCAGCAATCCAATTTAATTGCACTTTTTTTTGAAGGATTGGGGGATTTTGTAGAAAGGTGTCTTGTATTCTCTTGAGTGTTGTTCTTTGTATTGTTTTTCGCATGGAGGCGTTATGGGAAATAATTATTCATTAATATCGACGTATTAACCCTCCTGCTGTGTTCCGGTTGAATTGGACCGATTTACAAGTTTTCTCTCTGAAAAATGTAGTTCATTTAATCTGACTGTCATAAGGTTCCATGACTTTGTCCACACAGGGCATCTGAACACACAAAATGCATTTTGATGATGTTCATTACATTTTGGGTGTTTTATTTCACTTTTGTACACCAGTGGTGTTCTCAGTCAAAAATGAACGGTCATTAGAAATGAATGGGTGAGACTACAATTAGTCTATAAAATTGAGTTCAAGCAAATGCCAATTCATCAGATGGACACACTTCCTCTCCCAGACCCCAGTGTGTGTTTGAGCACACACACACACACCTCAATCCCCTTCTTGGCTTCCATGGCAACCCCCACAAAAACCTTTCCCCAATAGAATCTTTCCTCCACGGGAACCACACCTGTTTTCATTCTCACAAACAATCGCAACATTATTTCAATAATATGTAGAGCTTTTCTCGAAGCTCTGGTATATAAAGATTTTTTGAGGCCTCGCTCACAATTCATTCTGTGGCAGCACAATGACCAAACGATATACTGTATGTGAGGCTCTTGATCATATCTTTGATCCTGACACTGGTGAGGAGGAGGGAGGCCAGGAAACTGACAGTGAAGACGCATTAGAGGAGGAAGTGTCAGAAGTTGAAGACAACACAGAATATGATCCAGACCAAGAGACAACCGATGTGGAACAATCCAGTGATGAGGAAGAGGGCCATGCTGAGGTTGCTGTTACATTCCGGTCAAAGAATGGGAATTTGTCCTGGTCTTCATCCCCACCTGAGAGGAGAGGTAGGCTGTCGGCCGAAAATGTTATTAGGATGACCCCAGGGCCAACGAGATACGCCATATCCCCGGTTGATGACTTTTAAAGTCCTGCAACTATTTAAAAATGTGAAATGGTTTCAGAACAAATGTCCTTGTTAAACTTTGACACAAAGTAGTCTGCGATAAACAGCACAAAATGTTCATCTGAGTATTTGTTATCGTCAAAATAATCCATGCATTATGATTTTTTTTTTACTCAAAAACGAGTTGTATGAACTCAGGTCAATGAGGCCTACAGGCCATAAATAGCAAATAGAAATTCAAAACTTGTCATGTTCACAATAACTTAAGTTGACAAAAAGATCTAACACAACATTAAGTGATAATATATGTATTACTATGGATTTATAATCAGCTATAATGGGGCGGGAACATTGGACCGGGAACACATCATTCATTTAACACGAAACAAAAACAACAGGAGGGTTAAAGGGTTTGTTGCTTTTGATATCGTTAGCATTTCACAATTTTCCGGTTTCAAACATATTTATCTTTTGATTAATATCTTATCCCTGTAAAATAGGTCTTCTTTGCATGCCTTATATAGCCTACTTAGCTGCATAGAGGAAGAAACTCCAGCACAGTGCTACTCTTCTATTCTCCATAATGAATTGAACCTCCCACAAACCATTTCGATCCACAGACCTTCCATGTGATATTAGGACGTAGCATTGGGGTTGTGCCAACATTAAGCACTACGCCTTTAGGATGAGAGGCACGCTTCACACACAAGCCGATCATACACTACCTATTAGCGCTGATGGTAGCATATGGGGGAATTGAACTCTACTGTACCCAGCATATGGGTTTACTTGCCTTCCTTCCTGAAATGACCTCCGTGTTTCTCCATCTGGCTATCTAGCCACACTCCTGGGCAAGTGTGGCAGGTTAAGAGGATACGAGCTTGGGAGAGTAGCTGATAGGTTGCTGGTTTGAATCCCTCAGTCAACGAGGTGAAACTAGGTGTCCACTGTCAACACCTCGTCGCATCAGGGACTAGGCGTTGACGCGCATTGAGGAAGGAACTTAATGTAATTGGTCGTGTAAGTCTCCCTGGATAAGAATGACTGTAAATGTAAAATGTCTAACGCAACCTACTGTAGGGACAAGGACAGTGTGTGTAGAGCTCAAGATCCACTTAGAAATTCAACGTCTGTCCTGGATGTCGGGAGATGACTTGAAAACCTGCCACTAGGGGCAATGGTGAATGCTCTGGCACCTAGGGTTGTGTGCTCAATCCCAGTGCTAGGCTCTGGTCTATATCTCGTTTTAACCATATCCCAACCCTTAACCCTTAACTTAACCATTCAGAATGAATGCCTAAACTTAACCTTTGAAATTGGACCTTTATGGACAAACTTCAGAGTCTGAGAGCTTGCAGCGAGCGCGCGTGTGTGTGTGTGTGTGTGTGTGTGTGTGTGTGTGTGTGTGTGTGTGTGTGTGTGTGTGTGTGTGTGTGTGTGTGTGTGTGTGTGTGTGTGTGTGTGTGTGTGTGTGTGTGTGTGTGTGTGTGTGTGTGTGTGTAAGACCACACTGTCCTCTAACATTATTACTCCCTACCCAGTGAGCCACATGCTCCTCCTGCCTCGTTAGGGTAAAAACCCCACGCACACATATACGAAAACCCCACCGAGGCCGGAATGGCCACCTAGGACCTTGCTCCAGCTAGGGGCATCCCTCTGGCTCCCTCCATCTTTCCTTGTGAGTTTCCACCCATCATTTCTCCCTTCCCCACTTTCATTTCGTTCTGTCCTTGTGGTGCAGTCTGCTTTTTATGGCAGTCATTAAATGTAGAAAGCTCACAAAGAGAACGCCACTGCACACGCTAATTCCGTGTTCAGACGACATCATCCGTGATGTCTCCGGAATAGATTGGGCAGTCTGAATATGCCACTTTATAATGAAAAGCTCTAAAAATAAACCGGAGCTGGCAGCCTCATCTCTTAATGGAGTGCTTTAGCCATTTTGAAAACCCCTGGGTGTGTCCTAAATGGTGCCCTATTCCCTAGTGCACTACTTTTGAACCAGGGCCCATAGGGCTCTAGTCGAAAGTAGTGGACAATGTAGGGAATAGGCTGCTATTTGGAACTAAAACCCCTTCAGTGGGATCTTTGGTCTTTTACGCTTTGAGATGTCAACGCAAAGTGCACAGCTATTTAGCGAAAGGTCCGCCACAGACAGCCTAGATTTGCGTCCCAATGACACTTTTGAAGGGAAAAATATGATTCTGGGAGTTCTGTTGGGTCTGCTTTGGGAGGGAGACATTGAGTCTACATTGAAGAGATGGTGGTGCGACAATTATGTGACATTTGTGTTAATTAACTAGTACCCTTTTCAAACTAGTGAGCTGAGCTGAACTGAATTGCAAATGAAAACTATAAAAAAAATAAAAAAATGCTTCACAGTCTAGTATGTCATTGGAAATGACCAAGAAGCAAAAGTAGCCTTTTTTCTTCACATTTCACACTGATCTGTCACATTTCACTGCTTGCTCACTGAGCAGTCAGTCACGTTTTGGGCAGATTATGGCTTTTTGTTCATTAAAACCACATCTCCAAATCTGTCAGTAAAACATGTGGTATTAAAATGCAATGTGTGTGAATCCGTGTTGGCTAAATTCAGTTGAATGCAAAACATGCACACACACACACACACACACACGTGCACATGCACGCATACTCTCATGCATTGATACACACACACTTGTACATATGTACGCATGCTCTCCCACACACACGCACATGACCGCGCACACACGCATGCACAAACACACACACACACACCCACGGTGCAGCTCCAATGCAGGCTTGCAATTGGTCGTGACCTAATTAACCACTCATGTGCAAGCACACTCATTCTTTTCTCCTGCCAGAGGTTCTAAAAATATCCACACATGCTCAATGAAATATGACTGCACTTCAGTCTAAATAATGTAAAGGACTGGTTAAAGAGGTAGACGTCTAGAATATCGTAGACATTCACAGCCCTGGCCAACACCTCATGTCCACCAGACGCATCAAACTCTTTGCTTGCCGGCGGGAGTCATTCCTTGTCAACGGAGCAGTCCGCAACGCTACGTTGGGGGTGCCGCAGTAGACTGCGGTGCGTTCTGTGTACCGCCGTGCTTTCAATATTTTCAACTCATCCGTTGCTTTCCTGTGCTTTCTAATTGACTCCATGTGTGAGGGTGTTTCCCAGTTCAAAACCGTATGTTTCTTAAAGCTCGAAGACACGTATGGTTCTCGTGTGCTAGCTGGGAAAGCTTCTGGCATAACTGATTGAGTACTAATCTACCAAGGTTATGGGGAAGGACCGTTTCTCACAGTATTCAAGTGGATGAAAAGTGCAGAAACAATACAACTGGTTATAGTTATTCAAGACCCACCTGCGTTTTCCCTCCAAACCACATTGATACGGCAAGATTACTGATATAGGTAGTATGGCCAGTAGTGGAATAGGGAGATTGGAACAAAGCTCCCAAAATGAAAGAAAAAATGATTTAATGGTGGTGAGTTCCTAGGGAGATTTTTCTTGTAACAAACTTGGATTAAACACAAACTTGCCAGAAATAAGGCATTGGGGAACTTGGTGAGTGCAATAATAGAGTATTGATAGGAAAACCATAAGGATTCCACATAAGTAACACAAAGAATGACTTAATAATAGAACTTAAAACGTTAGTCTTACCAGAACCTCAGGTCGTGTCCTGAAGGGAAGTCCAAATCCAAGGAAATAACTCCGTTATAAAGTCCAAATCCAACATAAATCCAAAAGGTCCAATGAAAACAGACGGCTTTGAACTATTCGATGTCTATTTTCAACCAAAGCGGTGAGCAAACAATGTTCTCCTCAAACTGTGGGCCTGCAGTCTGATTCATTGTAATGCGATGCACGACATCCAATCTTCAAGGCTTGCGTCAAAATATCAAAGCTGTCTGATGCAAAATGATCGATGCTTGAATCAAATTTCAATGATCATGTGATCAATGACTTCCGAACCCATCAGACAAAAACTGGTTGTATCAACGTTGTTTCCACGTCATTTCAACAGCAACAAAATGTAATGCGATGACGTTGAATCAACGTGTCAAACTGATTGGATTTGCAGAAGGATTTCTGGTCTAAGACACCGCATCTCAATACAAGAGGTGTCACTGCAGTACCTGGTTTGAATCCAGGCTGCATCACATCCGGCTGTGATTGGGAGTCCCATAGGGCTGCGCACAATTGGCCCAGCGTCGTCTCGGTTTGGCCGGGGTAGGCTGTCATTGTAAATAAGAATTTGTTCTTAACTGACTTGCCTAGTTAAATAAATGTTACATCAACGGTAGGGAATTTTGTATTTTTTTCACCCAACTTTTAACCTAAATCCAATGACATAGTGAATTTTTTGTTTATTTCACACTGAACTCACATTAGTTGACAACTCAACCAAATTTAAATCAAAACTATACGTTGAACTGATGTCTGTGCCCAGTGGTAAGCTTAATTGAAATCAGGTACTTTTTTGAAATGTGTGTTGCAATGGTCACAGGAAGGCCACAAAGGTAATAAGAAGGCCAGCATCCCAGAGTCGCCTCTTCACTGTTGACGTTGAGACTGATGTTTTGCTGGTACTATTTAATGAAGCTGTCAGTTGAGGACTTGTGAGGCGTCTGTTTCTCAAACTAAACACTCTAATGTACTTGTCCTCTTGCTCAGTTATGCACCGGGGCCTCCCACTCCTCTTTCTATTCTGGTTAGAGCCTGTTTGCGCTGCTCTGTGAAGGGAGTAGTACACAGAGTTGTACGAGATCTTCAATTTCTCACATGGAATAGCCTTAATTTCTCAGAACAAGAATAGACTGACGAGTTTCAGAAGAAAGGTCTTTGTTTCTGGCCATTTTGAGTCTGTAATCAAACCCACAAATGTTGATGCTCCAGATACTCAACTTGTCTAAAGAAGGCCAGTTTTATTTCTTTAAATCAGGACAACAGTTTTCAGCTGTGCTAACATAATTGCAAAAGGGTATTCTAATGATCAATTTGCCTTTTAAAATGATAAACTTGGATTAGCTAACACATTGTGCCTTTGGAACACAGGAGTGGTGGTTGCTGATAATGAGCCTCTATACGCCTATGTAGATATTCCATTAAAAATCAGTCGTTTCCAAACAATAGTAATTTACAACATTAACAATGTCTACACTGTATTTCTGATCAGTTTGATGTTATTTTAATGGACAAAAAATGTGCTTTTCTTTCAAAAACAAGGACATTTCTAAGTGACCTCAAACTTTTGAACTGTAGTGTATATTCTGTATTCTATTCTACTGTGTTTTAGTCAATGCCAACATTGTTCAAACTAATATTTATGTATTTCTTAATTTCATTCTTTTACTTTTTGATTTGTGTGTATTGTTGTGAATTGTTTTTAGATACCACTGCACTGTTGGAGCAAGGAACATAAGCATTTCACTACACCTGAATTAACATCTGTTAATTATGTGTATGTGACCAATTAAATGTTATTTGATTTTAACGTGGTCTTTGCTGAGTACATACACTACATGACCAAAAGTATGTGGACACCTTCTCTCCGAACATCTCAATCGAAAATCACGGGCAGTAATATGGAGTTAGTCCCCCATTTGCTGCTATAACAGCCTCCACTCTTCTGGGAAGGCTTTACACTGGTTGATTGAACATTGCTGTGGGGATTTGCTTCCATTCAGTCACAAGAGGATTAGTGAGGTTGGGCAGGATTAGGCCTGGATTCTGATTCAAGATCAGTCTGCGTCCCAATTCATACCAAAGGTGTTCAATGGGGTTGCGGGTAGGGCTGTGTGCAGGCCAGTCAAGTCCCAGACAAATTTTTCCTCTTCCACCAAGCTTTGCAGTTGGCACTAAGCATTGCGACAGCTAACGATCTCCTGGCATCCGCCAACCCATATTAGTCCTTCAGACTGCCAGATTGTAAAGCGTGATTCATCACTCCAGAGATCGCGTTTCCACTGCTCCAGAATCCAATGGCGGCGAGCTTTACACCACTCCAGCTGACACTTGGCATTGTGCACGGTGATCTTAGGCTTGTGTGCGGCTTCTCGGCCACGCAAACCCATTTCATCAAGCTCCCGACGAACTGTCCTTGTGCCGACATTGCTTCCAGAGGCAACTTGGAACTCGGTAGTGAGTGTGGCAACCGAGGACAGACGATTTGTATGCGCTACGCACTTCAGCACTCGGCTGTCCCGTTCTGTGAGCTTGTGTGGCCTTCCACTTCGCGGCTGAGCCGTTGTTATTTTCATCATTTCGTAATTTAATTTCTTTAATGACTTGTGTTTTATTACATTGTCATTTTATGCTTTCATGGTAGGGTGTGTTACAAACTATGGCTCTCCAGAGGATGATGGATGATTGTTGGGTGAGTCATCAGCGGCAGACACTCTCTTCCAAAATCTGGAGTGTTTCCAGATGATCCATCCTCACTAGTGATTTATATCAACTGTTTCCTGAAGTCTATGTTCTCCTGTTAGTGTGAGTGGTTTATAGCGACGTCTCCTCCTGTCCTGTTTTTCATGGCGGCTAAGGAGTGACACATTCGGCCCAGACGGTGTGGGGAGAAACGCTTCCATTGTGAAATTCCCCAGGTCAAATCACCTTATTCCCAATCACCTTATTCCCCAATTCCCCAGGTCAAATCACCTTATTCCCAATCACCTTATTCCCCAATTCCCCAGGTCAAATCACCTTATTCCCAATCACCTTATTCCCCAATTCCCCAGGTCAAATCACCTTATTCCCAATCACCTTATTCCCCAATTCCCCAGGTCAAATCACCTTATTCCCAATCACCTTATTCCCCAATTCCCCAGGTCAAATCACCTTATTCCTTCCTCCCTTTTCCTCTCACACTACTTACGCGTCTATCATCCTAGGGCGAATACATATAAGCCAGCTTAGATAAGGAGCCACTGCTTAATGGTGGCAGTAATACTACTAATTATTTCTTATCTCCAGTGGTGTGGATGGGGGAGGGAGGGGGGGGGGGCGTTTGATCCTGAGCTCTCAAAGGTAATGTTGCTGGGTGAATAGCAATAGCATGAGCCCCTCTTACGCTTCTGTTTTTTTGTGCTTCATGTTCCTTCATCTGCTGCTATGATGAAGGTCAAAATGGCCGGCGGATTGGGGTTTACGGCGGGATGAAAATAACTCAGCGTTCATTTGATGTAAATCAAAGCTCATTGCCATTCGGTGCCACTTCTAGCGGCACTTTTAAACGAAAACATGTTTAATTAAACACTATGTTTAATCACTTGAGTTGGTTTAGCTAGTTAATTATCAAACCGTCTGTATTAGTCATAGATGATTGGGTGGTAATTGTTTTTAAACTCATTTTGATCCACGGTCAGGATTCATTATTCTGCCTCTATGTGGAAAGAAAGTTCCAGAACTTTAACGGTGGTTGGTAGAAATACATTTTCCAAAGATTTAGATCTAAGTCAGCCATGGCACAGTAGTCTTTACTTGTGGAATGTTCAGGTGTGTGTCAGACATGGCCAAAGCCTGGGCTGTGTTCAATGGGCACTAGGCGAAAGAAAAAGGTCTGAAACATGGAGGGCCCACCTGTACTTGTCCAATAGCAAAGATTTACTCTCCTTGTGAAATGTTGTAAAATGTTACACGTTAAGTGCACTAATGAACATGACCCAGGCACTGTAAGCAAGGGCGAGGCAGACAGATGACTTTTCAAACCCCATTCACAGCCACTTGCGTGGCTCTTTTTGGCACTCATCCCACTCTGTCACTGTGGCACAGATATCGTCAGGAGGTGGGAAGATGTCTATGAAAAAACGTATCAGGTATCATTGATATTGGTATGAATGACGAATGGCATCAGTTGATTCCTTGAGCCCTACTGAGATGCTATTTTGAAAAAAAGAAAGGAGCAATGGAGAGATGGGAGAGCAGAGAGTGGGGGAGGAGGAGGTGGCTGTGAGAGACTTTTAAATGCCAACACATATATTGTGTTGAGCTGTGAGGGGAACGGCACCTCCGTACCTTCAGGCTCTGATCAGGCCCTACACCCAAACAAGGGCACTGCGTTCATCCACCTCTGGCCTGCTCGCCTCCCTACCTCTGAGGAAGTACAGTTCCCGCTCAGCCCAGTCAAAACTGTTCGCTGCTCTGGCACCCCAATGGTGGAACAAACTCCCTCACGACGCCAGGTCAGCGGAGTCAATCACCACCTTCCGGAGACACCTGAAACCCCACCTCTTTAAGGAATACCTAGGATAGGATAAAGTAATCCTTCTAACCCCCCCCCCTTAAAAGAGTTAGATGCACTATTGTAAAGTGGTTGTTCCACTGGATATCATAAGGTGAATGCACCAATTTGTAAGTCGCTCTGGATAAGAGCGTCTGCTAAATGACTTAAATGTAAATGTAAATGTAATATATTGATTTGGATCATCTCAAAAACGACATTACTTTTCCGGGGCTTGTGACGCACAAGCCTGCCCGACGAAAATAGCCAAAGCTGGAAAGCCCCAAAAATATTACCAGAATGGAAAATGCAGAGAGGCTGGTTTAGACTGCAGGTTTAGGCCTTTACACAGACAATGGATTCAAGCACCCAGCTCTGCACGCGCTGACCAATGTCCTCGTATGACACTGGAAATATACGGCTGGACAATAGGGACAGAAAAGAACATAACCTCTCAAATTCAATTCTTGTAAAGAGGTAATGGGCTAACAGTGATAGAGATGAAAATGTATATGAATGGTTAACCCATGACAGTTTTAATTGAGGGGGGGGGGGGTTCTACTAAGCTATATGGAATTGTTTTAATAAGGTCATGCCAAGGATCATGTTGCTATTTGATTTAGAATTTTAAGACCCCTTGAAGTATCCCAAAAATATAATCCAAAATTATTTGACGACGCATTTTATTCAGCCTTACTGCTATTAGACCATACACATGCATTGAATAACAGATTCACTACATGGAACAACAGATAGTCCCCCAAAAAACTAAAGGAAGTTTGTTCTGAAGTGTATGTCCTATATCTGAGGGATATAAGAAAGATCAGGAAATATGTATATATATATATATATATTACATGTATTGAACCCCTTATTTTTGGCTCTAAACAGTCTCCATAATATAATGTACTTCCATTCTTTTTTCCCAACTGGTACCGGGTGACCTACAGACGAGTCTTGTGAGGCCTGTGGCCGTACTAAAGCAAAATTATTTACATTTAAGTGTTCGTGAGAGTCTCACCTTTCCGCAGAGGGGTTATTAGTGTGTAGGCCAAACTGTTCGGACACTACAGACAGAAGTTGGCAGGATCAGCTGTACCGACTTCAGACATGTCCCACAACGCTTGTGGGGGTCATAGAGCAAAGTATCTTTTCATTCCATAGAGGGGCCAAACCATTCATAGGCTACAGATTTTGGGAGAAGACCGATTTTCGGGATGTCTCATGGTCTGACAAACACCACTCTAGCGCTGTCACCTTTCACCCCAGATGGTCCTGTGTGGCTCAGTTGGTAGAACATGGTGCTTGCAAAGCCAGGGTTGTGTGTTTGATTCCCAAAGGGGACCAGTATGAAAATGTACGCACTCACAACTGTAAGTCGCTCTGGATAAGAGTGTCTGTTAAAATGTAGAAGTGTGACATTGGTGGATTAAGATGCATCCAATGCACCAGATATCTCTAGCTTAAACTAACAGATTTTTATGAGGATTTTTTTATTGTCCTAAATTGATTTCTGTGGGGGGCGCGGACATTGACTTTCGGTTAATGTGTCCATTCATTCATGTTTTCTCTAGATATGTTATTATATTGTCATATACTTACCTCGTTGTACAATAACACAAAGGAGAGCCTTGAAGTAACATTGGTTGGAGTGACTAGATGCTCCAACCAGTCCCAAGAAGCAAGTCAAAATTATAGGCAATTGTATTGGAACATAACACCTACTTTTCAATATCAAGTGAATTAAATGGTGATAAATGATGTTGATTAAAATCTCACTTCTTAGTGAAGAGAGAGAGAGAGAGAGAGAGAGAGAGGGAGAATGTCGAGGGAGAAAGAGAGAATGTCGAGGGAGAAAGAGAGAAAGTCGAGGGAGAAAGAGAGAAAGTCGAGGGAGAAAGAGAGAAAGTCGAGGGAGAAAGAGTGTAGGGAGAGAAGGAGAGAGAGAGTGGGGGGGGGCTCAGAAGGGCTGGGGTAAGCAAAGAGGTCACTCACCGTACTCACCGGACTGCTGACGCCCAAATAATGTATAATGAAACAAAATGAGACATATTTAATATTTAATAATTTTCTGATACAGAGGATCACATCCACGGCTTTGTCGGCGGCGAGAGCCAGTCTCCAAAGTGTCACAAGAGAAATCGTCTGACTAGCACTGCCAGGTTTTGTTTAATCTGTAAACGAATGGGCTATCACTGGGGAGTCAGGTGAAGTGGCCCATAGACACTGATCTTGCATCAGTTCTGCATTTCCCCCACTAATGGTTAGGATTGGAAGAGGGAAAGCTGATCCTAGATCTGTACCTAGAGGAAACGTAACCCCAGCTTATCCCTGGACGTCGGTCTATACCATTGCCACAAGAAAAGAGCATTTCGGTTCAGGCGTCACTGCTTTTGCATACAAAGTACAACGTTGCTGTGGAGTTCCCAATAATAGTGTATAGCAACGTCCTTGGCTATGTTCTAAAAGTCATACATACTTGCGTACTAGTTGGAACGCATGCCAAATGCTAGTGTAGCGAACAAATAGGTTCCGGTGTCATTAAGGTCAATATCAAAGGTGGCCAGACCACACACTTATGTGACAGACTTGTGTCATGTGACATATTTGTATGTCATTTCTCTTCATGGTGATGGGGAATTCTAGCGTGTTTCACCTTCCAAAGCATGGTGAATGTTTGGAGGTTGTTGGACTCCGTTTCCCCGGGGGGTATAGTTCTTGTAACATCCTTCAGCATCACACCTCTGTATCCCCCTCTCTGCTTTTAGCTGCTTTGCTTTCAGCGACGTTGCGGCCACCCCCTCCCTGTACTTTGTGAAGTATGTTTGTGTGTGTGTGTGTGTGTGTGTGTGTGTGTGTGTGTGTGTGTGTGTGTGTGTGTGTGTGTGTGTGTGCGTGTGCGTGTGCGTGTGTGTGTGCGTGCGTGTGTGAAGTACACAGTCTTGGGGGTTGTGTGTATACAAAATATTTAAGTGCCTTTGAACGGGGTATGGTAGTAGGTGCCAGGCACACCGGTTTGTGTCAAGAACTGCAACGCTGTCGGGTGTTTCACGCTCAACAGTTTCCTGTGTATCGAGAATGGTCCAGGCAACTTGACACAACTGTGGGAAGCATTGGAGTCAACATACGCCAGCATCCCTGTGGAACGCTTTCGACACCTTGTGGAGTTCATGCCCCAATGAATTGAGGCTGTTCTGAGGGCAAAAGGGGGGGATGCAACTCCGTATTAGGAAGGTGTTCCTAATGAGTGGTATGCTCTGTGTATATCACTCAACTAAGATCCCTTCTCTGTTCTTGAAAAGACATTAACAAGAGACACACATCGCAGAGGGCACTGCACACATATTCTATGAACTCGTCTCGAATGGCACACGTAGTGCACTACCTATAACCAGGGCCCATATAGATGTAGGATCTTCATTTGATCACTCTTTTGTTGCTCGGAATTTCCTGCACAGCAGGAAATGCCAACTTGTGGTGTATGCAAGGTTAAAAAAGGCTTCTAAAGCTAAAATGTCAGACTTGATTTGTCCTAACTAAAAACGTATCATCCCCTACAAAAAAAGTCCCTTTAATCATAATCCACATAATAATTCACATTTCCTGTTGCTGCAAGATTATTTTCCTGTTGTAGCAAACGGCCTCAAATTAAGAGCCTACATTTGTAGGGCTCTGGTCAAAGGTAGTGCATGATATAGGGCTGCCATTTGGGACTCACCCTATGATTAATGTGGCACTTAGCTGAGCCCAGGATTAATCCTAATCTATATGCAGGATACAGCTTCATCCAGCATCATCCAGCCCCCCTGATTCGATTTTCCAGAGTGTTGGATGAGCTTCCCAATCACTTTGGATGAGCGTCCACGTCACTTCCTGTTGAACGCGGAACGAGGGAGAGCTCGGTTTGTTGTTTTAGAAAGTTTGTTGTTTTGGAACGTTTTGAAAGTCTATTGAGTTTGGATCCTGTGACGCGGTTGGCATCAGCTTCTGGGACCGCTACAATCTGTCCAGGGATCCTGACGACCAATGCCGGGTCTGAGGAGCCTGCTTAGTGTAGCAGTTAGCCTAGCAGCAGATCTATCACCTTGCTGCCAGCGCTTGCTGATTATTCAACCATATACGCATCAGCAACCAGAGCTAATGAAGTCACTGAAACCTTTAACAAAGAGTTGCAGTCTGTTTTGGAATGGGTGGCCAGTAATAAACTGGACCTGAACATCTCTAAAAGTAAGAGCATTGTATTTGGTACAAATCATTCCCTAAGTTCTAGACCTCAGCTGAATCTGGTAATGAATGGTGTGGCTGTTGAACAAGTTGAGGTGGATAAATTACTTGGTGTTACCTTAGATTGTAAACTGTCATGGTCAAAACATATAAATTCAATGGTTGTAAAGAGGGGAAAAGGTCTGTCTGTAATAAAGAGATGCTCTGCTTTTTTGACACCACACTCCACAAAGCAAGTCCTGCAGGTTTTAGTTTTGTCTTATCTTGATTGTTGTCCAGTCATATGGTCAAGTGTTGCAAAGAAAGACTTAGTTAAGCTGCAGCTGACCCAGAACAGAGCCATATCTCTTGCTCTTAATTGTAAACAGAAGGCTAATTCACAGTCCCCAGGTCTTTTCACAGTCCCCAGGTCCAGAACAAATTCAAGGAAACGTATAGTTTTATACAGAGCCATGAGTGCATGGAACTCCCTTCAATCTTATATAGCGCAAGTGAACAGCAAACCTGGTTTACACAAAACAAATAAAGCAACCTCTCACGACACAACGCCTCTCCCCCATGTGACCTACTTGTTGTGTGTATACATGTACACTGACATGTATGTGTGACTGATAGATGCACACAAACATACATGTTAATGTTTTTAAATGTATGTAAATTGTATGTAAAAAAAAATATATATATATAATTCATTATGTGTCGGACCCAAGTAAGACTAGCTGTCTCCATTGGCGTCGGCTAATGGGGATCCTAATAAATAAAATTAAAAAACTAAATGAAATACTTGTTTATGCCTTCTTACGCAAATGAAAAATGGCCAACATGTGAGACCCCACTGGGCACAGAGGTCAGCTGAATGATTTACATTTCATTAACTAACACTCATTCGAAATGAAATTTAAATAAAAATGTAACCATGCCATTGGATTTAGATCAGGGGTTGGGTGGAGAAAAAGACAACAATTGCCGAGGTTCCTTTATGACTCTTCTCGAATCACTTTTCAATGTTTATTCACCCATTTTGTGCCCAGTGGGACCTGAACGTTGCAAAATGTTCTGTTGCGTTCATGCACAAATGAATAGGACCTTGATCTTCGGACGTGAGTGAATGAACAATATTTGATGGTTGTTGGTCTCCTAAATGGACAGAACACCTCTTCCAAATCATGGGCTTCTTGCCTGGCTATCCATCAACATCGCTCCGGCCAAATTACATTTCTTCTCCACGATTTTCCTCCCTCAAGACAATTTCTAGAAAATGGACAAATTCTGACTGTTCTGATTGGTCCCAGAAACCAATGGGTTGGGCCAGAGCTGGCACCCCTGATGACGGTATCAACCTTGAAACTCTGATTGGTTCCAATTTTTTGGAGACCATCCAAATGCTGATGAATTTGTTTTTTTACAAATTCACACAAACAACTTCTAGGATGGCAGTGTCAGACTGAATATATGTAGCGATCGATAGAGCAAAGGAATTCAATTCAGGGTGAGTTGTCTGGCTATTTGGTCTGGCCCACTGATGGGTGGCTATGGGATGCTTGGGGTGTGTGTGTGTGTGTGTGTGTGTGTGTGTGTGTGTGTGTGTGTGTGTGTGTGTGTGTGTGTGTGTGTGTGTGTGTGTGTGTGTGTGTGTGTGTGTGTGTGTGTGTGTGTGTGTGTTGTACAAGACTGTGTGCGTGTGTGTGTCCTGGACATCCTCTGCATTGCGACCACATTATCTCAACTGTCAGTGCTTTCTGGCTGGCTGGATGTAGCATGTAGCGAGTAGCATAATATTCTGCTGGCAGACACAATCATGTCCAGTAGCTCAGCAGGGCTTTAGGTGAAACATTACGAGGAGAGGAACGTTGTCACACACATACACGCACGCACACACACACACTTACTCATATGATTCTAACCGAGGGTTAGGGAAGGAGCAAGGGGAAAACATTCACTGATAAGAAACATACAAGCATAGCACAGGGAGCTGGAAATGTGTAATAAATAAGTTGTTCATCCATGTACTGTAGCTTTTGCTTATTTTCTGGGTTGATTGACCAATTATTGCTAATAGTGTATTTTGGAAGCCGGACTATTCCAAGTGTGTTTTATGAGAACGTGTCAATGGCTGAATGTTTTATTTTATTTAATTTTTTAAACATTTTTCTCAACAGAGACAACTGGTGAAAAAGGAGCGTCCTTGTCATTCAATGTTGAATCCATCTCCCTCTCTCGCTCCCTCTCTTCTTGTCTCATTCTGTCTCTACCCGTCTTCGTGGATGCACTATGTGGGGCCCTATCTGTCCTCATTGCCCTGATTGGTTGGGCAACACCCCGAGTTGACATGGTCCATTCAGAAGACGGGGAATAGAAGTGTATCATCATGGGATATGGGGTTGACAGAGAGGGTCTTTCTCAATACATTTTCTCATGATTTCTCACATCCTCTCTCCACACATCCTTCATAAAACCCCTTAAAGAAGGTCAGAGGGGTGAGGGAAAGAGGTGAGGAGATAGGATGGGAGGAATCGTGGAGAGACATTATGAAAGAGCTCTAAAGAGAGAAAGAAACACCCGACCAAACGATCATTTCAACATGGATAATTGGATAATATTTGGTTGAGACGTCGATCAACGAGATTACGACCCAGCCCAGCCACAACCTATATTCACCCACTCAAAAAGACAGCCAAAGGTAGATTATTACAGCAATTGTGAAGATCTCCACAGACCTGCGACAACCCATGCATGCTATCTTGAACATGCACGCTTTATATGATTGCATTAGATTACGTTAGAAGTCACCAAAACTTTTTTTCCCGTGGATGTGTTACTCATTTTAAGGTTGAATGTTCGATTATTTTGTAAGATAGCTATTTCTTGTTTAAGCAAAGGCCTTTTTCTGGCCCAACTATGTGGAGTTTACGACTTAAAGTGGTCCTGTGGACAGATACTTCAATCTCTGCTGTGGAGCTTTGGAGCTCATTCAGTGTTATCTTTGGTCTCTTTGTTGCCTCTCTGAATAATGCCCTCATTGCCTGGTCTGTGAGTTTTGGTGGGCGGCCCTCTCTTGGCAGGTTTGTTGTGGTGCCATATTCTTTCCATTTTTAATAACATCCGTGGGATGTTCAAATTTTCTGATATTTTTATATCCCAACTCGGATCTGTACTTATCCACAACTTTGTCTCTGACCTGTTTGGAGAGATCCTTGGTCTTCATAGTGTCACTTCCTTGGTGGTGCCCCATGCTTAGTATTGTTGCAGACTCTGAAGCCTTTCAGAACAGCTGTACAGTTGAAGTCGGAAGTTTACATACACCTTAGCCAAATACATTTAAACTCAGTTTTTCACAACTCCTGACATTTAATCCGAGCTAAAATTCCCTGTTTTAGGTCAGTTAGGATCAGCACTTTATTTTAAGAATTTGAAATGTCAGAATAATAGTAGAGAGAATGATTTATTTCAGCTTTTATTTCTTTCATCACTTCCCAGTGGGTAAGAAGTGTACATACAATCAATTAGTATTTGGTAGCATTCCCTTTAAATTGTTTAACTTGGGTCAAACGTTTCGGGTAGCCTTCCACAAGCTTCCCACAATAAGTTGGGTGAATTTTGGCCCATTCCTCCTGACAGAGATGGTGTAACTGAGTCAGGTTTGTAGGCCTCCTTGCTCACACATGCTCTTTCAGTTCTGCCCACAAATTTTCTATAGGATTGAGGTCAGGGCTTTGTTATGGCCACTCTAATACCTTGACTTGTTTTCCTTAAGCCATTTTGCCACAACTTTGGAAGTATGCTTGGGGCCATTGTCCATTTGGAAGACCCATTTGCGACCAAGCTTTAACTTCCTGACTGATGTCTTGAGATGTTGCTTCAATTTATCCACATCATTTTCCTGCCTCATAATGCCATCTATTTTGTGAAGTGTACCAGTCTATCCTGCAGCAAAGTACCCCCAAACATGATGCTGCCACCCCTGTGCTTAACGGTTGGGATGGTGTTCTTCTGCTTGCAAGCCTCCCCCTTTTTCCTCCAAACATAATGATGGTCATTATGGCCAAACAGTTCTATTTTTATTTCATCAGACCAGAGAATTGTGATACAGTGAACTATAAGTGAAATAATCTGTCTGTAAACAATTGTTGGAAAAATTACTTGTGTCATGCACAAAGTAGATGTCCTAACCGACTTGCGAAAACTATAGTTTGTTAACAAGAAATTTGTGGAGTTGTTGAAAAACTAGTTTTAATGACTCCATCCTAAGTGTATAAACTTCTGACTTCAACTGTATATATACTGAGATCATGTGACAGATCATGTGACACTTAGATTGCACATAGGTGGACTTTATTTAACAAATTATGTGATTTCTGAAAGTAATTGTATACACCAGATCTTATTTAGGGGCTTCATAGCAAAGCGGGTGAATACATAAGCACGCACCACTTTTCCATTCTGAATTTTTTTGAAAGAAGTAATTTCTTTCATTTCACTTCACCAATTTGGACTATTTTTGTCACAACTTCTACCCGAAGTCGGTTCCTCTCCTTGTTCGGGCGGTGTTCGGCGGTCGATGTCACCGGTCTTCTAGCCATGATCGATCTATTTTTCATGTTCCGTTTGTTTTGTCTGGTTGTCGCACTCACCTGGTTTCAATTCCCTAATTACATGTTATATATGTTCCCTCTGTTTCCCCCATGTCCTTGTCGGGAATTGTTTATTGTAAGTACGTGTGCTTTATGTGACTGGTGCGATACGGGTTTTGTTGCCCATGTGTTTTGTTATTTTTGTATGCCGGTAGTTATGTACATTAAACGTCTCCGGCTATTTACCAAGTTCTGCTCTCCTGCGTTTGACTTCCATGCCACCAGTTATGCACCCTTGACAATTGTGTGTATTACATGAAATCCAAATAAAAATCTATTTAAATTACAGGTTGTAATGCAACAAAATAGGAAAAACGCCAAGGCGGGTGAATACTTTTGCAAGGCACTGTACATGTGAAAAATATATACATGTGTTTATTTTTTATATCTCTCAGATATAGGACAGACACTTCAGAACAAACTTCGTTCAGATGTTTTTTAGGGGGCACTATCTATTTTTCCATGTAGTGAATCGGTTAATCAGTGCATTGGTATGTGTATATAATGATGGACTGTCGTGGGAACTCCTTCAAGTCTGTTGGAAAAGCATTCCAGGTGAACCTGGTTGAGAGAATGCCAAGAGTGTGCAAAGCTGTCAGCAAGGCTAAAGGTGGCTACTTTGAAGAATCTCAAATACAAAATATAACACTTTTTTGGTTACTACATGATTCCATATTTGTTATTTCATAGTTTTGATGTCTTCACTAATATTCTACAATGTAGAAAATATTAAAAATAAGTAAAACCCTGGAATGAGTACTGTAGGTGTGTTCAAACTTTTTACTGGTACCATAGTTTATGGAACTCTATGGTGTTTAGCTACAGTTTACACCGTTTTTACAAGTCGAAGCGTGGAATATTGTCACGTTCCTGACCTGTTTTCTGTTAGTTTTGTATGTGTTAGTTGGTCAGGACGTGAGTTTGGGTGGGCAGTCTGTTTTGTGTTTCTATGTTGGTTTAAGGGTGACCTGATATGGCTCTCAATTAGAGGCAGGTGGTTTTCATTTCCTCTGATTGAGAGCCATATTAAGGTAGGTGTTTTCACATTGATTGTTGTGGGTGGTTGTCTCCTGTGTCTGTGTATGTTGCGCCACACGGGACTGTTTCGGTTTGTTTGTTCGGTTTTTGTGTAGTCTGTTTTTCCTGTTCGTGCGTTCTTCGTGTTACATGTAAGTTCTTACGTTCAGGTCAGTCTACGTTGTTTTGTAATTATTCAAGTGTTCGTTGTGTTTTCAGTTTTGTTTAATAAATATGTCACGTTACAACGCTGCGTTTTGGTTCAATCCCTGCTCCTCCTCTTCGGATGAAGAGGAAGAGGAATTCCGTTACAGAACCACTTATGCGGGATCAAGCAGCGTGAAAAGCGGCAACAGGAGCAGCGCAAGGAGGAATGGAAATGGGAGCGTAATATGGACTACACTACTTGGGAGGAGATCGACAGGTGGGCAATCGACCCAGGGCGAGTGCCGGAGCCAGCCTGGGATTCTCTGGCGCAGTGTGAGGAGGGATACCTGTAACGGTAATCCTCTTCCTCTTCAACCGAAGAGGAGGAGTAGTGATTGAACCAAGGCGCAGCGGGTTGTGATGACATATTTATTTACAGAAAAGACGAAAACACGAACTTGACTATAAACTAACAAAACAACAAAACGGAGTAGACAAACCTGGACATGCGAACTTACATAAAACGCAGAACTCACGAACAGGAAAATGACTACACAAAAGACCGAACTTACAAACAAACCGAACAGTCCCGTATGGTGCGACAAACACTGACACAGGAGACAACCACCCACAACGAACACTGTGAAACAACCTACCTAAATATGACTCTCAATTAGAGGAAAACGCAAAACACCTGCCTCTAATTAAGAGCCATACCAGGCAACCCTTAAACCAACATAGAAACAGAAAACATAGAATGCCCACCCAAACTCACGTCCTGACCAACTAACACATACAACAAACTAACAGAAATAGGTCAGGAACGTGACAATACCGGCGAATGGAGGCAGCACGACGACGCGGTAGGAAGCCTGTGAGTCAGCCCAAAAAATTTCTTGGGGGGGGCTTAGAGGTAGTGGGCCGAGGGCAGGTAGGAGACCTGTGCCCACTTCACAGGCTAACCGTGGAGAGCGGGAGTACGGGTGAACACCGTGTTAGCAGTAGAGCGCACGGTGTCTCCTGTACGTGTTCATAGCCCGGTGCGGGTTATTCCACCTCCCCGCACTGGTAGGGCTAGATTGGGCATTGAGCCAGGTGCCATGATGCCGGCTCAACGCGTCTGGTCTCCAGTGCGTCTCCTCGGGCCGGCATACATGGCACCAGCCTTACACATGGTGTCCCCGGTTCACCTACATAGCCCGGTGCGGGTTATTCCACCTCCCCGCACTGGTCGGGCGATGGGGACGGGGAGCATTCAACCAGGTAAGGTTGGGCAGGCTCGGTGTTCAAGGGAACCAGTACGCCTGCACGGTCCGGTATTTCCGGCACCACCTCCCCGCCCCAGTCCAGTTCCACCAGTGCCTACACCACGTAACAGGCTTCCAGTGTGTCTCCAGAGCCCTGTTCCTCCTCCACTCACTCGTCCTATGGTGCGTGTCTCCAGCCCGGTACCACCAATTCCGGCACCACGCACTAAGCCTCCTGTGCGTCTCCAGAGGCCTGTGCATCCTGTTGCTGCTCCCCGCACTAGCCCTGAGATGCGTGTCCCCAGCCCGGTACCACCAGTTCCGGCACCACGCACTAGGCCTAATGTGCGTCCCCAGGGTCCAGTATGCCCTGTTCCTTCTCCCCGCACTAGCCTGAAGGTGCGTGTCCTTAGCACGGTGCCTCCAGTTCCGGCACCACGCACCAGGCCTACAGTGCGCCTCATCCGGCCAGAGCCATCCGTCTCCCCAGCGCCATCTGAGCCATCCGTCTCCCCAGCGCCATCTGAGCCATCCGTCTCCCCAGCGCCATCTGAGCCATCCGTCTCCCCAGCGCTATCTGAGCCATCCGTCTGTCCCGAGCCATTAGAGCCGCCCGTCTGTCCCGAGCCGTCAGAGCCGTTAGTCAGTCAGGAGCCGCTAGAGCCATTCACCAGACAGGATCTGCCAGAGCCGCCAACCAGACAGGATCTGCCAGAGCCGCCAACCAGACAGGATCTGCCAGAGCCGCCAACCAGACAGGATCTGCCAGAGCCGCCAACCAGACAGGATCTGCCAGAGCCGCCAACCAGACATGAGCGTCCAGAGCCGCCAGCCAGCCATGAGCGTCCAGAGCCGTCAGCTAGCCATGAGCGTCCAGAGCCGTCAGCCAGCCATGAGCGTCCAGAGCCGTCAGCCAGCCAAGAGCGTCGAGAGCCGTCAGCCAGCCATGAGCGTCGAGAGCCGTCAGCCAGCCATGAGCGTCGAGAGCCGTCAGCCAGCCATGAGCGTCGAGAGCCGTCAGCCAGCCATGAGCGTCGAGAGCCGTCAGCCAGCCATGAGCGTCCAGAGCCGTCAGCCAGCCATGAGCGTCCAGAGCCGTCAGCCAGCCATGAGCGTCCAGAGCCGTCAGCCAGCCATGAGCTGCCCCTCAGCCCAGAGCTGCCATTAATCCTGAACTGCCCCTCAGTCCAGAGCTGTCTCTCTGTCCGGAGCTTCCCTTCAGCCCGGAGTTGCCCCTCTATCCTGAGCTACCTCTCTATCCTGACCTACCTCTCTGTCCTGAGCTACCTTATCCCGGTGCTGCCCCTTGTCCCGGTGCTGCCCCTTATTTTCATGTTATCCTGTAAATTAAGTGGGTGTAATAGGAGGGTGGTCAGTCGGAGGGGGAGACGTAAGCTGGGATTGACTATGGTGGGGTGGGGACCTCGCCCAGAGCCTGAGCCACCACCGTGGTCAGATGCCCACCCAGACCCTCCCCTAGACTTTGTGCTGGTGCGCCCGGAGTTCGCACCTTAAGGGGGGGATTATGTCACGTTCCTGACCTGTTTTCTGTTAGTTTTGTATGTGTTAGTTGGTCAGGATGTGAGTTTGGGTGGGCAGTCTGTTTTGTGTTTCTATGTTGGTTTAAGGGTGACCTGATATGGCTCTCAATTAGAGGCAGGTGGTTTTCATTTCCTCTGATTGAGAGCCATATTAAGGTAGGTGTTTTCACATTGATTGTTGTGGGTGGTTGTCTCCTGTGTCTGTGTATGTTGCGCCACACGGGACTGTTTCGGTTTGTTTGTTCGTTCGGTTTTTGTGTAGTCTGTTTTTCCTGTTCGTGCGTTCTTCGTGTTACATGTAAGTTCTTACGTTCAGGTCAGTCTACGTCGTTTGTTGTTTTGTAATTATTCAAGTGTTCGTCGTGTTTTCAGTTTTGTTTAATAAATATGTCACGTTACAACGCTGCGTTTTGGTTCAATCCCTGCTCCTCCTCTTCGGATGAAGAGGTATTCCGTTACAAATATTTAATTAGCCGTGGTCTTTTTTATGTCAATAAATGAATTTTTTGGCATGTTTTAAGCTTGCATTAGAAGTTCCGGTTACATGGATGGATCAAGTTACATGGATGTTTATAGATAGATAATAATAAACAGCGAGTAGCAGCAGTGTAAAAAAAAATGTAAGTAGTCTGAGTGGCCATTTGATTAATTGTTCAGCAGTCTTATGGCTTGGGGCTAGAAGCTGTTAAAGGAGCCTTTTGGACCTAGACTTGGAACTCCAGTACCGCTTGCCGTGTGGTAGCAGAAAGAACGGTCTGGAGTCTTTGACAATTTCAGACTATGGCTTTTCAGATTTCAGAGCAGCATGTACCTGATTCCAAATCAGTGGCCGTGCGGTTAGACTGTATGCCCTGAGAATGGTCGGTGGTTTGATCCCTGGTCGAGTCATACTAAAGAACATGGGACCTGAAGCCTCTCTGCTTGGCACTCAGCATTAAAGCTGCAGTATGTAGCTTTGTGCGTGACCTGACAGAATTCACATAGAAATGTGTGTTATAAATCTGTCATTCTCACTGAAAGCAAGTCTGATATGCGGTCGATCCGTTCTATGTGTGCTATTTCTATGCTTTCCCCCTTAACTTCGGTTTTTGCATCTTTTTACTTTGGGTTTTGTACACCAGCTTGAAAATACATTTCACAGCAGTTTAGATGGTACACTTATTTTCTACACTAAACACAAAACAGCCTGTTTTGTCACATAAACCGACGTTTTTGAGTTTTAGCAAGCAGGTAATGGTGGAGCGATTGCTCCATAATTAGGAGTATGGCCCTGCGTCAAACTAGCATCCTGTCTGGGGTGTGTACAGAAGATTCCGTTCTGGCTCGGACAAGGCCTACTAACTTATGTACCGGATGGAGGGAATTGAAACCTGACTGAGAAGCATCCAGTGCATGTGAGCAGCCGGACAATGTAAAAAATGCAATACTGTTTGATCCAACTTCATATTGTCCTGATCTATGGGGCTGATAGTCCTGTATACAATGGTGTTAACATTGATCTCAAATAGCTCATGAAAACATCTATACATTTTTTACTTATGTTCAAGAAATGCATTGTCATCCAAAGGGAGAGAGTTACCACATTCTGTGGCTGATTCAGCGGTTATTGGGAAACAGTACGGATGCTAATGACGCATTTTAAGGCCCAGGTTGGCCCAGGTTGGTGGTGAGATCATCACACATTTATTTTGACTCGTTTCACCCTGATGAACACTCCACCCACAAGGGACCACCCAGAACCGACCAGGGTCATGTTCATTAGGGCACGCAACAGAAAATTGTAAACACATTTTGCAACGGAAAATGAAGATGAGCATTTCCTATTAGACCAGCTAGTCCCTTCCTATTTCAGTCTGTTTTCTTCCATTCTGTGCCTGATGAACACCAGCCAGGGGAATATTTGATCCAGAGCCAGGGCCAAGCCTCCCAGCAGTCATCCCACAATCAAGTCACCATGGTCAGTCACCTATGGTTCACTTCACCCCCTTCTCCCTGGCCTCCCGAGGTGGACAGACGCTCAGTGAAAAAAAATAGGCAGGACGGAGACTGGAGCAAATATAAAAATCCCAGGGATTTACGCCCTGCTCAAACAGAATTATACAGTAATCTGGTCCCTTCCTGCAGACTTTTATAACCTCCTTTGGCACTAGGATCTACAACACACATACAAACACACACACACAGAGGGAGGAAAACATGCAACACTGTGTTTTCCCCCTCATCACCTCCCAGACCTCTGTGTGTGCATTTCTGTGTGTGTGTGTGTTGTAAATCCTGGGGCCAAGGGGAGGTTATAAAAGTCCCCTAGAGGGAACAGATCACTGTATAAATCCGTGTGAGGAGGGAATACATCCCTGGGATTTGTATATTTGCTCCAGTCTCTGTCCTGCTCATTAATTCCCCTACAACACACAGCTCACAGGATTAGCAGGGGGATTGTACAGGGAAGTGGGGAAGAGGTAGGGAGAACGATGACCTGGCTCTTTCGGAGTTGGTTGGTTCAGTGGGTGAAGGACGGTGTTGGATGGTCAGAGTCCGTCAAGTGAACGTCAGATGCTCAGTTCAGCCTTTTGAAACCAGTGCAATTGTGGCGGGTTTATGCTGCTTTTGTCTGTGGCCCACGAACCACCGCTGCCCACACACGTGAGGCAACAACAAGGACAACGGGGGTGAGCGGCGGCGCACACGATCGAGCCGCCTATGACATTGGTCCTTAAACAAAGGCAATACTCCTCACTATGAAACAAAGTAGCCTATAGCCGGCCCAGATTGACATGCAAAATTGAATTGCATTGAATAGCAACTGAAAGTGGGCATTCATTTCACAAATCCACTTTACTCAAGTTTATTTGCTGCTAGTCTGTAAATCTGTGCGTGACAGCAGGATGTTCGAGATTGCACAGACTGAAAATGCACCAGCCTGAATGCACATGAGGCGCTGTTCCAAGTTGCCAACGAGGGTTTGTAAGGTCACGAAAAGTCATGGAAATTAGTTTAATCATTTTTGTTCATGTAATTCATGAAGGCACACTTTTATTATCAATCACAACAAATTGACATATCACCCATTATCATAATGACCGTTCAGTGTGTGCCTGTGTGTGCTAGTGCGAATGGCCCATTGCCCCAGGAGAGAGAGCGCAACATTTTAGCGGCAGGTATAAAATAATGACAGACAACAGACTAACTAGATAGCCAATTCAAAACATAACTCGTAGTAGTTATCTCTCTAGTTAACAATCGCTAACTAAACATTAATGTCATTGTTGCCTTTCCACCGGCACTGTAGATAGCCTTAATAAATCGGCATCGTTGGAATGCTGGGATTCCCCTCTATTAAACAGTAGCCATGTAATTGCGACAGCATTAAAAATATTCTAAGAGTAGCCTAATTGACAAATACCTTGCTGTGCAGATCTTCCCTCAAACACAAATATTTGAGACTGATATATAAACATGTCTAGTTAGATACCTTGCTTTTAAAGTAACCTGCCTTATCCATTTGATCTCTGATTCATTGAATGAGGGAATCATTTTATAAAGACAAAAGTATTTGATTGTAATGTTGCAATATTTTATATCAAGGGTGGCAACCATCCGCCAGGATAGCTACTGGGTGTGCAGGCTTTTGTTCCAGCCCTGGTCTAACCAAATTGTAGCCTAAACATCAGGTGCTCAACATGACCTTGCTAAGCAGCCTCGGGTGTTTCAGGGCTGGATCAAAAGCCAAAAGCGAGCTCTCCAGATGGAGGGTTGACCACATATTGACAGCATGTGACTAACAGTGCAGTTCTACTTTGTGGAGGGTTAAGTGCCTTGATCAAGGGAACAATGGCAGGAGATGGTAGACCTACATGGGATCAGACACAGCAGCTTTCCAGTGTCAATAATGCTTTACTTTTTAATGAAGGCTATAATAAGTCATGGAAATGTGGTTAAAAGTAATGGCGACGTCATGAAAAAATGTGTATGAACCCTTTCACTGTGAGTAATCAGAGTATAGCTTATAGCTTTATAGCATTTGTGAATTGGTGAAATAGTCTAATAGACCGCATTGGAAAAAGACAGCTCCTGCACTTCTTTCATCCCAAATCAAACACTGTTTCCAGCTAGTTGTTACAGAGTACTGGGCCCAGGAAGTGTATTCAAATGTTTGATAGAAAATCTGGTTTGTTAGAACTAGAATACCTGAAAGCTATCAAACTATATCATTAACAGTGGTAAACAAATTTACTTTTGCCATGAGAGATAACGAATACAGTCTTCTTTCAGTCCTGGTTTCTAGTAGCCAGGAATCCAAACTGATATAGTCCATTTTACCATAATTATTTTTTAATTCCAGCTAGGATAGATATCTAGTTGGTTTACAGCTACGGTTAGTGATTGAGCCTTAGCATGGGCCAGGTCGAATCACAAATTACCTGGGCAGATCTGTAGCGCCGCCGTCACTGTTGATCTCTGGTTTCTGGGCCAAGAAATAGGGTTGTGGAGCCAGGACCTCAGCCATGTTGGGGGACATCAATTAACGTTGCACATCGATACGGCCCCAGCCCGAGACAGATTGGTTTGTTTGCTAATGGCAATTAAAGTGTAATCAGTGGGTTTGAAAGTGTATTTGTCTTAGCGAGTGCCGTTGGACAAAGGCTTTCTTCAAATAAGTCCTAAGGAAACTGCTGAGCGGGGAAAATCTACTGGCTAATAGCAAGGTAATCCATTTTACCCAAATGTCTTTACTAAGTGTATTTCATTACGTATCGATATAACATGCATGAATTTCCCCCAAAACATTTGAACAAACCGGACTGCAATATGTGTGTGCTTGTGTTTTGTTGTGCTGTACTGAAATAGGTGCACACATCTGCATCTGATCCTTTATTTTGCATATGAACGATTCTTCAGATCCATGCATACAAGGAACTCACAGAGATAGAGAAAGAGAGAGAGAAAGATGTCTCTTAGAGAATGAGACGTGAGTGAGAAAGAAAGAAATCCCATACTTACAAACATATTCCACCGAATGATGGGAACAGTTTTGCAGGGCATCGTGACACAGCAGCAATCCAAACATATTGCTTCCTCCTCCAAAGGAAGGAGTGTTACAGTGTCACAACCCAACAAAAATGATCATTAACATTGGTAAAATCTTTAAAAAACACTTTTGGTAATGTTTGTGACCAGACATTGCAGAATTTTTCTGGCTTTCACGGTATGATATATTTGTCATTTGTAGGTTTGCAAAATGCAGGTTTTCTATAAATCTTGATTGCTACTTATTTCCTCCTGATTCTGGGAATATTCCAACTGGGATTTCTGAAAAACCTGTGAATTTTTGAGAAGTTCCAGGAATTTTACAACCCTAGTCATTTTCTTTCATCGGATTATTGATGTTGGTGAAATGAACCTGATATATATTCTCGTACATCTATATAACATATACTTCATATAAAATAAAAACATATAATATGTCATACATAGAGTCACTGTTATCATCACTGTAAACATGAAAACAAAAGTACATTATCACTTTTTAAGTACCAAAAAAACTAACAAAAGTGCTTTTCGCAAAAGACAAAGCTACATTTTCCCCGTTTCGCTTTGACTGTATAGAGGTGAAGATAGCACAGATCACGGACGGTTCAGAAAGTGGAACTGTTTTGTATTTGGTAATTGTTTTCCTTTCACTTGTATTTTTTAAAGTAATTTTACTATTTTCTGTCACGTTGGTTCCCTTAAGCCTCCCTCCCCCTTTGTCCATGCGTGTGTGTTAGTATCACCCGGTCCCAAATCGCTCCCTACCCCTTCCCCTGGGCTCCTTAACTCCTCCAATGTTTGTAGATCTGCAGTGTACTGGATAGGTACAAGAAGTGAAATGGGGCAGCTTGAGCTTCCGCCATATTGCTTCCTTCCACCTTACAGATGTATAGACATTGATGGGTTCGCGCCATGGGGGAGGGGTAGGGAGCGCACTGGGACCAGCTGGTCCTCTCACACCAACTCCACCTTGACCTGGTTGTTGTTGGTGATGAGCGGCGACGGCTTGCCCTTGAGCCGCTCGGCCGCGTCGTTGGAGCTGCCGTGGAAGAAGATTCGCGCCGTGCAGACCGACACCACAATGCGCTTGTACTCGCGCCGGAAGTTCTGGTTGAGCACTCCGTATACGATGGCATTAAGGCAGCTGTTGAAGTAGGCCATGAAGTAGCTCGCCACGAAGAGCCACTCAGGGATGAGAGGCACCACCACCTCTGGGTTGATGGCCACCGCCAGCCCGATGAAGTTGAGCGGCGCCCAGCACACGGCGAACAGCACAAACACCACGAACATAGTCACGAAGTTCCTCACGTCGTGTGGCGTCAGTTTCGGTCTATTGTCCGGTTTGACACGTCGCCTAACCTGAATGACCAGGATCCAGATCCTCAGGTAGCAGTAAGTGACGATCATGATCGGTAGGATGAAGTGGAAGAAGACCACGGCGATGGTGTACGCCGAACTCGCCGACTGCTCGAACGTACACGAATACACCCTAGGGTCATACTGCAACGAACCCACGAAGAGATTCGGCACGATGGCCACAATGGTCAACGCCCAGATGAGTAGGACGTAACACACTGAGTTCTTGTCGCTGTACAGCTTGTCGTACTTAAGGCTGTGACATATATAACAGTAGCGGTTGATGGCAATGCCGGTGATGTTGAAGATGGAGCCGATGACGCTGACACCCATGAGAAAACCGCTGATCTGGCAGTGGACATAGCCCAGGTTCCAGCCTTTGTGGAAGATGGAGGTGAGGACCAGAGGGTAGGGGTAGATGGCCACCACCAGGTCGGCCACAGCCAGGCTCACCACAAAGATGTTGCCTAGAGATAGAGAGAGAGAGAGATAGAGAGAGAGAGAGAGAGAGAGAGAGAGAGAGAGAGAGAAGGAGAGAGAAAACAAAGAACATGGCAATTAGAAACGATTCTATCCTATCACAATGAGCACAATCAAAGTCATCAAGACAAACACTATGTTAATGTCACTGAATAAGCGGCTGAATGGACGGACAGGTAATTGTGTTTCCGTTCTTACAGCCAGCGAGGCTTGACTAATTTATTTACATATACCATTTTGCATACTTCACAACACAGTAATCTGCTTCAAGGCTACTACTTTGACAACTAGGTGCTAATGGTGAGAGAAAAACAATGCCTTTAAATCTGCATATGCTTGTGTAAGTGTGTATATCCGTGTGTGTATGACTGTGTGTGTGTGTGTGTGTGTGTGTGTGTGTGTGTGTGTGTGTGTGTGTGTGTGTGTGTGTGTGTGTGTGTGTGTGTGTGTGTGTGTGTGTGTGTGTGTGTGTGTGTGCGTGTGTGTGTGTGTTTCTTTGTTTGTTTCTTAGTTAGGGACCGTCAATCAATTACACAATGTAAATGATACAATATTTTCATCTTGCACACCTTTTAGTTTATTTGTACAGTGGGGAGAACAAGTATTTGACACACTGCCGATTTTGCAGGTTTTCCTACTTACAAAGCATGTAGAGGTCTGTCATTTTTATCATAGGTACACTTCAACTGTGAGAGACGGAATCTAAAACAAAAATCCTGAAAATCACATTGTATGATTTTTAAGTAATTAATTAGCATTTTATTGCATGACATAAGTATTTGATACATCAGAAAAGCAGAACTTAATATTTGGTACAGAAACCTTTGTTTGCAATTACAGAGATCATACGTTTCCTGTAGTTCTTGACCAGGTTTGCACACACTGCAGCAGTGATTTTGGCCCACTCCTCCATACAGACCTTCTCCAGATCCTTCAGGTTTCAGGGCTGTCGCTGGGCAATGCGGACTTTCAGCTCCCTCCAAAGATTTTCTATTGGGTTCAGGTCTGGAGACTGGCTAAGCCACTCCAGGACCTTGAGATGCTTCTTACGGAGCCACTCCTTAGTTGCCCTGGCTGTGTGTTTCGGGTCGTTGTCATGCTGGAAGACCCAGCCACGACCCATCTTCAATGCTCTTACTGAGGGAAGGAGGTTGTTGGCCAAGATCTCGCGATACATGGCCCCATCCATCCTCCCCTCAATACGGTGCAGTCGTCCTGTCCCCTTTGCAGAAAAGCATCCCCAAAGAATGATGTTTCCACCTCCATGCTTCACGGTTGGGATGGTGTTCTTGGGGTTGTACTCATCCTTCTTCTTCCTCCAAACACGGCGAGTGGAGTTTAGACCAAAAAGCTCTATTTTTGTCTCATCAGACCACATGACCTTCTCCCATTCCTCCTCTGGATCATCCAGATGGTCATTGGCAAACTTCAGACGGGCCTGGACATGCGCTGGCTTGAGCAGGGGGACCTTGCGTGCGCTGCATGATTTTAATCCATGACGGCGTAGTGTGTTACTAATGGTTTTCTTTGAGACTGTGGTCCCAGCTCTCTTCAGGTCATTGACCAGGTCCTGCCGTGTAGTTCTGGGCTGATCCCTCACCTTCCTCATGATCATTGATGCCCCACGAGGTGAGATCTTGCATGGAGCCCCAGACCGAGGGTGATTGACCGTCATCTTGAACTTCTTCCATTTTCTAATAATTGTGCCAACAGTTGTTGCCTTCTCACCAAGCTGCTTGGCTATTGTCCTGTAGCCCATCCCAGCCTTGTACAGGTCTACAATTTATCCCTGATGTCCTTACACAGCTCTCTGGTCTTGGCCATTGTGGAGAGGTTGGAGTCTGTTTGATTGAGTGTGTGGACAGGTGTCTTTTATACAGGTAACGAGTTCAAACAGGTGCAGTTAATACAGGTAATGAGTGGAGAACAGGAGGGCTTCTTAAAGAAAAACTAACAGGTCTGTGAGAGCCGTAATTCTTACTGGTTGGTAGGTGATCAAATACTTATGTCATGCAATAAAATGCAAATTAATTACTTAAAAATCATACAATGTGATTTTCTGGATTTTTGTTTTAGATTCCGTCTCTCACAGTTGAAGTGTACCTATGATAAAAATTACAGACCTCTACATGCTTTGTAAGTAGGAAAAACTGCAAAATCGGCAGTGCCTGCAAAATCCTCACCACGTGCTCTCACCACTGGTGTCCCCCAGGGCTCTGTTCTAGGCCCTCTCCTATTCTCGCTATACACCAAGTCACTTGGCTCTGTCATAACCTCACATGGTCTCTCCTATCATTGCTATGCAGACGACACACAACTAATCTTCTCCTTTCCCGCTTCTGATGACCAGGTGGCGAATCGCATCTCTGCATGTCTGGCAGACATATCAGTGTGGATGACGGATCACCACCTCAAGCTGAACCTCGGCAAGACGGAGCTGCTCTTCCTCCCGGGGAAGGACTGCCCGTTCCATGATCTCGCCATCACGGTTGACAACTCCATTGTGTCCTCCTCCCAGAGCGCTAAGAACCTTGGCGTGATCCTGGACAACACCCTGTCGTTCTCAACCAACATCAAGGCGGTGGCCCGTTCCTGTAGGTTCATGCTCTACAACATCCGCAGAGTACGACCCTGCCTCACACAGGAAGCGGCGCAGGTCCTAATCCAGGCACTTGTCATCTCCCGTCTGGATTACTGCAACTCGCTGTTGGCTGGGCTCCCTGCCTGTGCCATTAAACCCCTACAACTCATCCAGAACGCCGCAGCCCGTCTGGTGTTCAACCTTCCCAAGTTCTCTCACGTCACCCCGCTCCTCCGCTCTCTCCACTGGCTTCCAGTTGAAGCTCGCATCCGCTACAAGCCCATGGTGCTTGCCTACGGAGCTGTGAGGGGAACGGCACCTCAGTACCTCCAGGCTCTGATCAGGCCCTACACCCAAACAAGGGCACTGCGTTCATCCACCTCTGGCCTGCTCGCCTCCCTACCACTGAGGAAGTACAGTTCCCGCTCAGCCCAGTCAAAACTGTTCGCTGCTCTGGCCCCCCAATGGTGGAACAAACTCCCTCACGACGCCAGGACAGCGGAGTCAATCACCACCTTCCGGAGACACCTGAAACCCCACCTCTTTAAGGAATACCTAGGATAGGATAAAGTAATCCTTCTCACTCCCCCCCCCCTTAAAAGATTTAGATGCACTATTGTAAAGTGGCCGTTCCACTGGATGTCATAAGGTGAATGCACCAATTTGTAAGTCGCTCTGGATAAGAGCGTCTGCTAAATGACTTAAATGTAAATGTAAAAATGTATCAAATACTTGTTCTCCCCACTGTATATGAATTTCTCCAATGTATAGTTGTTTTTAGGTTTTTAATCATTGACATTTGGAGCTATTGACATTTTTGCATATTCTCCCATGTACATTGTGTAATATACTGATGATCCCTAACTAGCCCCATATGGATATCCAAAGTCAACCCAAATTTACCACAGACATTACGATTGGGTCGCGTGCAGCAAAGATGGTGGATAACTAAAAATAGTTCACTCAGGCCGTTAGCTTTTGATAAAAATATATTATGTTCCGGTCTACTTACCCTCTCTTGGGTAGCGGGCAGTATTTTGACGTCTGGATGAAAAGCGTGCCCAAAGTAAACTGCCTGTTACTCAGGCCCAGAAGCTAGGATATGCATATAATATAAAGTTTCTAAAACTGTTAAAATTATGTCTGTGAGTATAACAGAACTGATATGGCAGACGAATCCGTGAGGACAAACCACCCCCCCCCCAAAAAAAAACAGCCTACCTCTATTTTCAATGGCTATCACTTTAATTATAATGCCAAGTCCTCCCAGATTGCAGTTCCTAGGGCTTCCACTAGATGTCAACAGTCTTTAGAAAGAGTTTCAGGCTGTTTTTTGGAAAAACTAGGGAGAAATTGTCGTTTTTCTAGGTGGCTCCCATTTTGGCCGTAGTGTTTCCAAGCGCGTGGAAGTGAGAGCGGTCTTTGGTATTTTTCTCCGGCAAAGACAATAGCGATTCTCCGTCTTACATTTTATCGTTTATTTACGTATAAGGGTACCTAAGGTTTGATTATAAACGTTGTTTGACTTGTTTGGAAAAGTTTATTAGTAATGTTTGGGATTCATTTTGTATGCATTTTGATGGGGGCAAACTGGGTCGATTATTGACTGAAGCGAGCCAGCTAAACTGAGTTTTTATGGATATAAAAAAGGACATTATCGAACAAAAGGACAATTTGTGATGTAACTGGGACCTTTTGGAGTGCCAACAGAAGAAGATCATCAAAAGTAAGGCATTTTTTATATCGCTATTTCTGACTTTCATGTCGCACCTGCCTGGTTGAAATATGTTTTTCATGTGTTTGTATGCGGGGTGCTGTCCTCAGATAATCGCACGGTTTGCTTTAGCCGTAAAGCCTTTTTGAAATCTGACACCGCGGCTGGATTAACAAGAAGTTAAGCTTTATTTTGATGTATTACTACACTTGTGATTTTATGAAAGTTAAATATTTATAATACTGTAGTTTGAATTTTGCGCTCTGCAATTTCACCGGATGTTGGCCAGGTGGAACGCTGCCCATGAGAAGTTTAATTGGGTGTGTCTCCCATAGACACCAGTGTAATAGCAGCTGGGTCTGGTCTACTTAGTTAATTAACTTTCATTGAAACGGCAAGTGTGGTGTTTCGGTTTGTCTTCCATCCTTGGCGTGCATCTGCACTCTGAATTCATAATTACTTGTGTGCTGCCAGCTGTGGGCATGTGGACAGGATTGAAAATTTAAAACCAACCCAACCTTCATTTACGTTGTGATGCAGTCACGACTACCACAAGTCTCACGAAAATACATTTTGGACAAGACTGACTTTATGACCAAAATTATCCTATTTACACTTTGTAGTCAGTTTTGACAGTTGTCATGGGTGAGGATCAAAGAGTGCACCCCCCCCCCCCCCCCTCCCCCCTCCCATCAGAGAAGAAGGGGGAGAAATTGGGGCAGTTGATGACTTTAATGACCAGTCGTAAACTTTCTCTCTCTGGCCCTTTGCAGTATGGAGAATGGAATGTCTGGGTGTTACAACAGAGAGATACTTTGCAGTACTTTAACAACAGAAGTTTGGACATTGAAACAATATTTCTATCATAAATAGTGTGGGAAATGGTTGGTGGGGCTCCAAACAATAATCATGTCAAATCAGATGTTGTTTTGTGATATCATTAAGGCCGGTATAACTAAATAACAGTAACTCTACCAATGTATATGTCCCAGTAATCAGATTTACATCTAAATGTTGTGGAACTTATGAGATTAAATATGAAACAATTTGTGAGAAGATGAAATGTGATTTTAGTCTTCTAAATTAGATAATTGTTTTTCCTAAGAAACTTTGCCAAGTCAGTAACTATGCCCACGTGAGCACAGACATTGTGGCAACATGATGTATTCGCCCTCCAAGGCGAGTGCATACAAGGACCGCTAACGAAATTTAGATTAGACCAAAACATGCCGGGTTGCTGCCGGTGTGTAAATTGGTTCCAGCTGTACCCTGAATAATCATAACTTAGATTAGGGTTCGTGCGGATTTGAAGTCATTGACGTTCAGAATGAGACTGATACAAGGTAATATAATTAATGGATGATGGTATGATAATGATATATAACAATATATTATATTAACTCATTAAACAAACTTTTTCCATGGTGACCCAAGATTGCTAATGAGTTAATTGTTACATGATTTATTTAATCACATAATAATTAAACATAGTTAATTGGATCAGGATCACAGACTGTTTCTTGGTAGTCTTAAACAAATCTACTTTGAAACACAAGTATACACCTCACACACATGGTTATGGGCAGAAACAACAAAAAAGAAGACACCCATACCATGGCAGATATACAGTAATGTTTTCAATTTTGAATTTTCATCCCAATATTACACTTTATATACATCACAGAAGATTGAAATATAACAAAACCATTTGACATAGAAATATCATATGTTTATTTTTTATAATCTTTATTAATTATGAAATTATGAAAAATAATAATAACATTCCACAGATTAGGCAAAAGAGGGGGCTTTTGGTCATTGACAGCAGGAAAGGGCTATACAGCCCGTCTTTCAAGTGAAGTGACTGCATGACATGCCACTTCACACAGAGAAGGAGGACAAGAACAAATCTCTCATTATATTCTGACAGGACCATGCTTAGGCTCGCACACGCACAAACACACACACACACACACGCTAGTTAGTTCCAAAGTTTGCTTTAATTATGCAAAGTCTGTGTTTTTCCCCGCGTCTGCCCGGCGGATCTTCTGAAGAGTGAAATTGTATGCGTAAAGGCAAAGATTGAATTTACTCAATCAGGCAGTTAACAGCTTTCATCTACAGTACCTACAGTACTGTATGTGTGTCGTAAACCTGGTCCTGTTAGTGAGGAGGTCCTCTTGTGTCAGACGTGAGCTAAACAGCATAGCACTACACTTCTACAACATCGCTACAACGACTCAGCAACATTGCAGTAGCGCTGAAGTATCGTCTTTTCACACCCATCACTCCTTGACTTCCAGCTACGATCTATCAAACAGATCAGTCCCCAGACGCTTCTGGGAAATGTGTCACTCTCTCCGGGACGCCGGTGGCACAGACACGCAAGCACAACAAAACCCAGGTCTGCCCGGTGCCTTCCCTCTCTTTCTGTCTCCCCTCTCCCTCGTAGCATACCAGAAATTCTTTCATGGCCGAAGACCTTTCCTGCAATAAATGAAGCTTAGTCCTCCTGGATCTGTCATCGAGGAGCCCTCTGTAAGAGGATTATGTGCACCTGCTATTGTCATGTGCACCTGCCTTGTGCACCTGCTATTGTAGCTGGACGAGGAGACTTAACAAAAGGTCTGGCGGCTAAAACAAAGAGATGTTTCTCAAGCTATGGGGTGAGAGCTTAAGGGTGGAGACAGCAAGGGTCGAGGAGTTTGTCTTTAAGCCCTCTAAGACCAAGAATGCACTACCCCTAAACGTGAGTCTCGCTAAAGCAAAGCTGGGGCCAGGGTTTAGACTATTTGAGCTGCTTGGAGTGTTCATACAGAGCCTAGACCTTGACAAGGTTGTGAGACAGAGCCCTACAGCCAGCTCGGCTGGCTTTCAAGTACCCTGAGGCCTGGCTTCTATTGGCTCTTGTCACCGTGGAGGCTAGACCCGGTGATTGACACACCACTCAAAGTATTAATTTGGCTTAAGGGGATATACAGCCCAGCCCAAAATGTTCATTTTTCATTCACTTGCCACCAACTTTGATAAGGATTTAGGCATGAGGGAATACCCTCTGGTCTTTTTCTGTGGCAGGCAGTGGAGATACATTTTTTCAATGGAGCAGCATGGATAAGATACCTTGAATACCTCGAGTAGCGTTCCCTTTTTGAAGGT